>NW_007115354.1:0-352 GCF_000164805.1 Carlito syrichta
AAAAAAAAAAAAAAAAAAAAAAAAGGCTTTTATGTGGTACAATACTGCCATCCAGTGGAACTTGCTTTGTGATTCCGCGAAGTCTCCCCTGTGGTCGCCTGGGTAAAAGTGAAAGAAACGTGAGGTCAGGGTGCAGGCAGGACAAGAAACAGTGCTTCCAGGGATCAGAGCTCTCTGGAGGCATGAGGCAGGCTTGGCCCGTGGCTTGGTAGGGCTGTAGAAGACCCAAGGACGGGCACAGGATGAGGTGAACAGCCAGAACGCCTGGCGGGTCCTGTCCAGGAAGTGGAGGCTCCGGAGGCTGGTGGCGGCCATATCTGAGTGAAAGTAGCAGAGGCCTCCTTCAAGGAGC
>NW_007115355.1:0-352 GCF_000164805.1 Carlito syrichta
CCCCCGCCCTGAGTCCCCAAGGCCGCCTGCCGGGCCGCGCTCGTTGCCGGCGCCCGGACGAGCCCGGCGCGCCCAGACACCACTTTCCCAGTGAAATCTGCTTTTATTTGCTCCGAGCAAACCCCGGGCTCTCGGCGCTCCCGCCTGATGGATGCAAATGTAAATGTGCACTTATTTAATTGGATCAGGCCCCAAGATAAAAGAGATAAACGGCTCCCCGTTTGCTAACTTATTTTCCGAGGCATGCAGCGCCGCGTGGAGGGGAAGCTAATGAAGGCGCTGCTCGCGCTCTCCCTCCGCAGCCCGGCGCTGGCCGGCCGCCCCGCGTGGGCCGCGGCTCCTCGTCGACCTC
>NW_007115356.1:0-352 GCF_000164805.1 Carlito syrichta
CCCCCGACCTATTGATCAGAAGCTCTGGGTGTGGAGCCCAGGAATAGGTGTTTTTTGTGTTTGTTTGTTTTTTTGAGTCGGAATCTCACTCTGTCACCCAGGCTGGAGGACAGTGGTATGCTCCCAGCCACTGCAGCCTCGACCTGCTGGAACTACAGCAATCTTCAAGCAATCTTTTCGCCTCAGCCGTTCAAGAAGCTGGAACTACAGGCATGCACCACCACACCCAGCCAGGTTTTTGATTTATTGTAGAGACAAGGTCTTACCAAGTTGCCCAGGCTGGTCTCGAACACGTGGGCTCAGGCAATCCTCTCACCTCGGCCTCCCAAAGTGCTGGGATGACAGGCGTGAG
>NW_007115357.1:0-352 GCF_000164805.1 Carlito syrichta
AGACCTCGTCATGGAGTTCATCACTGAAACGACTCACTAGGTAATGTCCATTGGAAGGCAAGGTAGAGAACAAGTTGAAGATAGCATCCTTTTGATTCTCAAGGACCCAAGGAAGCTTGCCAGAGTTAAGGACTTGCTTACTGTGAATGAAGAATTGAAAAGAGCTTGAAGAGCATTGGATGAAGCAGACTATGGATCTTGACACCTTTTGCACTTTCTGAAACTTCATGCTATTCTAGAAAAAAACATAATTTAAAATTTTCTACAGTCAGGCCCTGATGTCTTCCTGTGTCAATGAAAGACAGAGAGCCGGGCTCGGTGGCTCAGCCTGTAATCTGGGTGTTGGGAGACT
>NW_007115358.1:0-988 GCF_000164805.1 Carlito syrichta
GGCTAGCCAGTTGGATTAACTAGCTATCCACCTAGATAGCCAGTGGGCTAGTCAGCTCACTAACTCACTGACTTAACTTGCTAGCCAGCTGGCTAGCCAGCTGAGTTTACTAGCTAGCTACCTAGGTAACCAGTTGGCTAACCACTTGAACTAACTAGCTGACTTAACCAGCTAGCCAGCTGACTAGACAGCTCATTCAACTAGCTGATTTAACAAGTTAACCAGCTGGCTAGCCAGATGACTTAACTAGCTGACATCACTAGTGAGACAGGTGGCTAGCCAGCTGACTTAACTAGCTAGATATGTATATATCCTGCTGGATTGTCAGCTGACTTGACTACCTAGCTGCCTAACTAACCAGCTGGCTAGCAAGCTGACTTAACTAGGTGACAACTAGCTAGCCAGCTGGCTAGGCAGCTGACTTAATTAGCTAGCTATCCAGCTAGGCAGGTGACTAGACTGCTGACATAACTGACTTAACTAGCTAGCCAGCTGATGTAACAAGCTGACTTAACTAGCTAGCTACTCTAGCAAATTAGCTGAATTTACTAGCTGAAATAACTAGCTAGCTTCCTTGCTAGCTATTAGCTAGCTAGCCAACTTAACTAGCTGAATTAACTAGCTAGATAGCTGACATAATTCGTTGACTTAACTAGCTGGCTACCTAGACAGCCAGTTGACTTTACCAGATGAAATAACTAGCCAGACAGCTGTCTAGCCATCTGAATTAACTTGCTTTCTTACTAGCTAGCGAGCTGTCTAGCCAACTGACTAAACGAGGTGATAACTAGTTAGCCAGCTGGTTAGCCTGCTGACATTAATAGTTGATTAATGAGCTAGGAAGCTGGCCAGCCAGGTGAATAAACTAGCTGACATAATTAGTTATCCTGCTGGCTAGCCAGCTAGTTTAACTAGCTCTCTATATGCACCTGGCTAGCCAGCTGACTTAACTAGCTGACTTAATTATCTAGCCAGCTGGCTAGCCAAC
>NW_007115359.1:0-352 GCF_000164805.1 Carlito syrichta
AAAAAAAAAAAAAAAAAAAGACAATGTGTTACAAGCTTGTTATTATTTTGGAGACTTCAGGGAAAGTTTGTCTTGTTTTCCCACCTTCTACATTCCACTTCATTCCTTGCTTGTGCCCTTTTTTTCACATCATTCCACCCTGTTTCTTCTGTTTTCTTATCTTTATCTTTTCTCTTGGGCCAAATCTTCTATGTCTCTTAGAAGCACAGTTGATACTCTATTGAGGGTCACCCAGATAGCCCAGAATAATCTCACCACCTTCAAGGTCCTTAATGTCATCCCATACGCAAAGTCTCTTTTACTATAAAAGTGTCATTCACAGGTTCCAGAACTGTAACATGAGTAGCTGTGG
>NW_007115360.1:0-352 GCF_000164805.1 Carlito syrichta
CACATTAACACATGCATCTCACACATGCTTGTATACTCACATTCATTAACATGCATGCATACTCACACATGCACTCACACACATGCTCACATACACACTCAAACATGCACCCACACACACTTACATGTTCATTAACATGCATGCACACACATGCTCACGCAAACATTCACACATACATACACACACACACTTGTATACTCACATATTCATTAACACATGTGCATGTCCATACATACACTTGTGCACACGGAGACATTCACATATGGACACAGGCATGCACACACTCACACACTTGCGCACTCTTATTTACACACATGCACACATACACATTCATTCACACATGTATACACAC
>NW_007115361.1:0-352 GCF_000164805.1 Carlito syrichta
AGGGGGCAGGCGGGCGGCCTGGGGCCAGGAGGTCCCGACCACGGAGAGGCGCCTCCTCAGTGCCAGGCCCAATCCTCACCTTGGCCCGGGCGCCGGGGCGGTGGCCGGCTTCCCCGGAGGAATGAATGGGGCTCAGTGTGGCGGCTTGGCTGGGCTCAGAGCCCCCTTTGTGCTGCCTGGAGTGGCCGTTGGGAGTGCGGCCGGCGCCCCGCTGGCCGGCGGCTGTCCTGCAGGCGCTCCGCGCCACGCACTGGAGGGCCACGCACTGGAGGGCACTGAAGGCCTTCTGCAGCCGCCCCCTCACGCCCAGCGCTTCTTGCCTCCAGGCCTTTGCTGAGACGGCGCCGGCAGG
>NW_007115362.1:0-352 GCF_000164805.1 Carlito syrichta
GAGGCTGCGGTGGCCGGGAGCAGCCACTGCACTCCAGTCTGGGCGATAGAGTGAGACTCCAGCTCAAAAATATATATATATATTATCTCATGCCCCAAGAGAGGAAACTGCGGCCCATTGAGGTAACCTTATCTGGATCCCACAACAGGGATGTGCCAGGGACTTGGGCCATCTTGTTGTCTCACTCCAAGTCCATCGTGAAGAATGCCCTGACTGTGCAACCCCTAAAGACAGGGGCTCTAACCCAGGTTGGAATGAGTCCCGTGTGCATTGCTCTCTCCCTGACATCACACCGCCTTTCTGACTAGTGCCTTCTCCCCCCCCCCCCCCCCCCCCCCCCCCCCCCCCCCCC
>NW_007115363.1:0-352 GCF_000164805.1 Carlito syrichta
CAACTTGCTAGCTGACCTAACTAGTCCTCTGACTTATTAGCTGAGCTAATTTGTCAGCTGACAAGTTAACCGACTAGTCAGCAGATAGGTTAGCTGACTTAATTACTCGGCTGGCGAGTGAGCCGACAGGTGAGCTGATTTAAGTAGTTGGCTGGCGATTGACACTACTGGTCATCTGACTTAACTAGTCGGCTGTTGAGTGAGCCGATTGGTTAGCTGATTTAACTAATTGGCCGTCGAGTGAACCGACTGGTCAGCTGACTTAACTAGGCGGCTGGTGGTTGAGCTGACTGGTTAACTAATTTAGTCGGTAGGCATGTGAGCCAACTGGTCAGAAGACTTAACAAGTCGA
>NW_007115364.1:0-352 GCF_000164805.1 Carlito syrichta
AAAAAAAAAAAAAAAAAAAAAAAAAAAAAATCAGCTGGGAGTGGTGGGGCATGCCTGTAGTTCTAGCTACTTGGAAGACTGAGGAGGAAGGATCACCTGAGCCCAGCAGGTCGAGGCTGTGGTGGCCATGAGCATGCTACCGCACTACAGCCTGGGTGACAGAGTGAGACTCCAACTCAAAAAAAAAAGAAAAAAAAGAAAAATATATATATATAATATATAAGGCTGAGGTAGAAGGATTGCCTGAGCCCAGCAGGTCGAGGCCATGGTGCCAGTGAACTCTAGCGTGGGCAACAGATTGAAACTTCAACGAGAGAGAGAGAGAGAGAGAGAGAGAGAGACGGAGAGAGAC
>NW_007115365.1:0-352 GCF_000164805.1 Carlito syrichta
ATTCCATTGTGTATATGTACCACATTTTTTTAATCCAGTCCAGCTTTGATGGGCAGCACGGTTGGTTCCATGTTTTTGCTATTGTGAATAGAGCTGCAACATGGAGGAAACTTAACTATCAAGGTTATTGAAAGAAAAAATTGAGCAAAATGTATAAACTCGAAAGAAATGTTGCAAGCAAGAGAGAGAGACTAGAACTATAGAATGTCTTGATTATTGTCTTTTTTTTAATTCCAAAAGTTAGCAAAGATGACAGTGTGGTCTAAATAAAGTAGAGTCAATGCCTCAATGAAAGGTTGATACTCAGTTCTGACACTGTCAGGCATTAGAGACCACCCCATGGCCATTCCAG
>NW_007115366.1:0-351 GCF_000164805.1 Carlito syrichta
CCACTCACCTCAGCCTCCCAAAGGCGCGGGATTACAGGCTGAGCCACGGAGCCTGGCTTAGATTTCATTTCTATTGTTATTTTTAGTCTGAAGACAAAAGCTTGGATAAATTTTCTCCTTATCCTTAGAAAAGTATTCCCAGTCTCATTAAAAAAAACCCTTTCTTTTTAGTTATTTAGATGCTTTTTTAGGTCAAGGATGATTGTGTTACCAGTTTTCTTGAAATTCATTACTATAAAATATGCACGTGGGATAGAAAACATACACTTTAAAGAAAAGGAGAAGCCAGGCTCGGTGGCTCAGCCTGTAATCCCGCGCCTTTGGGAGGCTGAGGTGAGTGGATTGCCTGAG
>NW_007115367.1:0-351 GCF_000164805.1 Carlito syrichta
CTAGCTGCTAGTTAAGTCACCTACTTAAGTCAGCTGTCTAGCCAGCTGGCTAGCTGGGTAGCGAACTAGTTATGTCAGTTGGCTAGCCAGCTGGCTAGCTGGTTGATTCAGCTAGTTAAGACAGCTGTCAAGCCAACTGGATAGGTAGGTAGCTAGTTAAGTCAGCTAGATAGCAACCTGGCTAGATAGTGATGTCAGTGAGTTAATTCAGCTGGCTAACCAACTGGTTAGCTGGTTTAGTCAGTTAGTTTAATCAGATGTCTAGCTAGCTGGCTAGGTAGGTGATAGCTGGATAAGTCAGCTTGCTAGCCAGCAGGATCGATGTTCAAGTCACCTATTAAGTCAGTCAGC
>NW_007115368.1:0-351 GCF_000164805.1 Carlito syrichta
AAAAAAAAAAAAAAAAAGGGAAATATGCAATTAGGGCGTTCACAGCTGTGAAGGCCACTCCTGAGAAGCGGATGCCGTTGCAAGGATTATCAGCTGTCCCTGGCCACCGCCAGATGGCGCCGCTGCCACGTTCTTGCCGGTGGGCAGAGACGGACTGTGGCCCACCACCCGTCCGCACCAGCCACGCCTTGGTTTTGGTTTTGCTCGTTTTTTTCTTTGAAGTCACTTGACATTTATTTTTTAAATTTTGTTTATTTATCTATTTTGAGTTGGAGTCTCACTCCCTTGCCCAGGCTGGAGTGCGGTGGCACGCTCGCGGCCACCCCAGCCTCGACCTGCTGGGCTCCGGCA
>NW_007115369.1:0-351 GCF_000164805.1 Carlito syrichta
CCCTCTCCTGCTGCCTGGGGATCTCGTTCCCACCCCGTCTCCCCTCATTTCTTCAACTCTGGCTCCGCTCACTCTCTGCCGGCCGTCTCCACCGCCTTACACTCAGGCTTAAGCCCATCTCAACCTTCCAGTAAAAACAGACAAAAGTCCTCCCCTCTCGCCTTCTTTCCACTCCAAGCAGCTGCCCGGGTGGAACCTTCCCTCACGGCCAAGCTCACCGAACACGTGTCCGCATCAGTGTCTCCACTTTCTCCCCTCCTGTGTACTCCTTAAGCCCGCACCAGTTAAGACTCCTTTTTTTTTGAGTTGGAATCTCACTCTGTCGCCCAGACTGGAGTGCAGTGGCCGCTC
>NW_007115370.1:0-351 GCF_000164805.1 Carlito syrichta
CCATCTAGTCAGCTGGCTAGCCAGGTGGCTTAAATAGCTGCCTATCTATATAGTCAACTGGCTACCCAACTGACTTACATACCTGACTTAAGATAGCAAGTTGGATAGCCAGCTCACTAATTAGCTAGATAGTTACATAGCCTGCAGACTAGCTAGATGACTTAACTATTTGATTTGAATAGCTAGCCTGCTGGCTAGCATTTGACATATCTTGTTAGCTACCTGCCTAGCCATCTGGCTAGACAGCTGACAAATTACCTGACATAACCAGCTAGCCAGTTGGCTAGACATGTGACTTAACATGCTGACATCACTAGCTAGCCAGGTAGCTATCTAGCTGACTTAACTAGC
>NW_007115371.1:0-351 GCF_000164805.1 Carlito syrichta
CACTGCCCTCCAGTCTGGGCAACAGAGTGAGACTCCAACTCACAAAAAAAAAAAAAAAAGAGCTGAGACTCCCAGAAACAGAGATAGGTGGGTACATGACCTGGTTCCCCCAATGCCCTTTGGTTTCAACTCTTGCAATCAAAAGGTCTCTACAAGGTCTTGCTGGCTTTCCTGACATGAAGGGTGAGCGGGACTCCCTCCTTCCCGCCCTCTGTTCCCCACCTTCAGTGGGCCATTCTGTGACGGAAAGTGTGTCCTGGGAATCTCAGCAGAAGTCTACGGCTTCTGTCCTGCATGTGGGGGACTCTTGGCTCACTCGCTCGTTTGTCTGTCTGTACATATATTTACTCA
>NW_007115372.1:0-351 GCF_000164805.1 Carlito syrichta
CAAAAAAAAAAAAAAAAAAAATTAGCCAGGTGTGGTGGTGGCCATCTGTAGTTCCAGCTACTTAGGCGGTTGGGTCTCCTAAGGCCAGGAGGTCGAGACTGTAGTGAGTCTGATGGTGCCACTACAACTAAAAAATAAATAAATAAATATAAATGAATTTGTGAAAGGTGAATAATAAACTTAACTTCCTTCTACTTCTTAAAAAAATAAAAATAAAAAAATAAGATGATTAAAACACATATAAGCCGGGCTCGGTGGCTCAGCCTGTAATCCTGCGCCTTTGGGAGGCTAAGGTGAGTGGACTGCCTGAGCCCGCGGGTTTGAGACCCGCCTGGGCAACTTGGTGAGACC
>NW_007115373.1:0-351 GCF_000164805.1 Carlito syrichta
GCGCCGTCATGCCCTGCCTCTGAAGTGCCTGCTCCCAGAGCCGGCCCCGCCGTTCAGAGCCCCTCCCCAATAAAGAATTCAGTCCTCGAATGACATGCCCCCAAGTGTGTCCTTCAGCCCCCTCTGCCTCCCCCTCAGCTTTCTGTTGGGGCGGGAAGATGTGCAGGGGAGGGCCTTGACTGGGTCTCCCCTTCCCCAGGAGGTGACCAGCCAGCCCCTGCCTCCCTGGAGAGTGGGCCTGGCCTCCCAGCAACCCAGAAAGCTGAAGAGGAGGGGTCTGAGGCAACTCCAGGTGGGGGAGTGCATGGAATGGGGGCGGTGGGGGCAGCCTTCCTCTTCCTCTGGGGCTGA
>NW_007115374.1:0-351 GCF_000164805.1 Carlito syrichta
CTGTACTCCAGCCTGGGCAACAGAGTGAGACCCTAACTCAAAAAAAAAAAAAAATCAGTAGTGACCACAAAGCCATCACACCTGTGGTCCAAAATTGAAAAGTCCTAGTAAAAGTATCTCATTGGCCAGGCACAGTGGCTTACACTTTAATCCCAGCACATTGGGAGGTAGAGGCGAGAGGATTGCCTGAGTCCAGACCAGCCTGGGCAACTTGGCGAGATCTCGTCTCTACAATAAATCAAAAAATTAGATGGGTGTGGTGGCACATGCCTATAGTTTCAGCTACTTGGAAGGCTGAAGCAGAAGGATCACCTGAGCCCAGGAGGTTGAGGCTGTGGTGAGCTGTGATCA
>NW_007115375.1:0-351 GCF_000164805.1 Carlito syrichta
AGTGGGCTCACTCGCTTTCCATTAGTTCAGCTTTTTAGTCGGCTCCCTCGCCTGCCAACCAGTCAGCAAAAGAGTCAGCTTGCTCACCAGCCAACAGGTCAAATAACTTGTTGGCTCACTAACAGGCCAACAGGTTAGCTACCTATTTGGCTTGCTCACCAGCTGACTAGTTAAGTCAGCTCAACCATCGACTTGTTCACTACCTGATGAGTTAAGGCAACTCGCCAGTCACATCACTCACTGGCCAACTAGTTAAGCTGGCTCAAAGGTCGGCTCACTTGCCGGCCTACGAATTAAGTCCTGTGACCAGTCTGCTCACTCGTCAGCTGACTAAAGTCAGCTGATGAGTCA
>NW_007115376.1:0-351 GCF_000164805.1 Carlito syrichta
CCGGGGTCTCGCCGGGGGGTGGGGGGTGGGCGCCAGCGGCCGTCTTGAGCCATGGACTGACCGCGGCTGGGGTCGGGGTCGTGCTGTGTGGGCCCGGCGGCCGGAGGAATCCGCTTACGTATCGGGCTTTTTTTTGAGGGGTGGTCGAGGCGGGAGGGCCTGTTGATTCGTTTCTTCATTCGGTTTTGGGTCGGGGGTCTTGGGTCTGGCTTATTTATTTAGTCCTCCATTCATTCCTTCCTTCATTCATTCATTTTCGATTGTAAGGAGAGATGGGGTCCTGCTATGCTGCCCCGCCCGGTCTCGAACACGTGGCCTCCCAGACTGGTGTCCTCGACCCGGGAAACACCG
>NW_007115377.1:0-351 GCF_000164805.1 Carlito syrichta
CTGGAGTTCAGTGGCATACTCACAGCCACCACAGCCTTGACCTGCTGGGCTCAGGCAATTCTTC
This sequence comes from Carlito syrichta, assembly GCF_000164805.1. Taxonomy (NCBI): domain Eukaryota; kingdom Metazoa; phylum Chordata; class Mammalia; order Primates; family Tarsiidae; genus Carlito; species Carlito syrichta. The sequence continues at coordinate 65 of NW_007115377.1, forward strand.
CGCCTCAGCCTTCTAAGTAGCTGGAACTATAGGTGTACACTATCACACCTGGCTAGTTTTTTGATTTACTGTAGAGACGAGGTTGCCCAGGCTGGTCTTGAATCCTTGGGCTCAGGCAATCCTCTTACTTCTGCCTCCCAAAGTGCTGGGAGTACAGGTGTGAGCCACAGTGCCCGGCCCATGGCAAACCTTATATAAAAATACTTCTGAGCCAGGTTCGGTGGCTCAGCCTGTAATCCCACACTTTGGGAGGCCAAGGTGAGTGGACTGCCTGAGCCCGCGGGGTC
>NW_007115378.1:0-350 GCF_000164805.1 Carlito syrichta
TACCACACCCGGCTAATTTTTTATTTATTGTACAGACGAGGTCTCGCCAAGTTGCCCAGGAGGGTCTCGAACCCGGGGGCTCAAGCAATCCACTCACCTCATTGCATTTTAATAGGAGCCTTAACAAGGCCTTAACCCAGCCTGACGTGGTGGCTCACACCTGTAATTCCAGCACTTTGGGAGATGGAGGTGAGAGGTCTGCCTGAGTCTAGGAGTTCAAGACCAGCCTGGGCAACTTGGTAAGACTTCGTCTCTACAATTAGTTGGGTGCGGTGGTATATGCCTGTGGCTCCAGCTACTTGGAAGGCTGAGGCAGAAGGATTGCCTGAACCCAGCAGGTCGAGGCTGCA
>NW_007115379.1:0-350 GCF_000164805.1 Carlito syrichta
AAAAAAAAAAAAAAAAAAAAAAAAAAAAATTGCAGTGGGGCCAGGCATGGTGGCTCACGCCTATAATCCTAGCACCTTGGGAGGCCAAGGCAGGAAAACTGCTTGAGTCCAGGAATTCAAAGACAGCCTGGGCAACATTGTGAGACCACATCTCTCCAAAAAATAAAAAAATTTTAGCTGGGCATGGTGGCATATGCCTGTAGCCCCAGCTACTCGGGAGGCTAAGGCTACTAGTAAGACAGCCTGAGCCCAGAAGGTTGAGGTTGTGGTGAATCGTAATTGTGCTACTGCAGTCCAGCCTGGACAACACAGTGAGACCTCAACTCAAAAAAAAAAAAAAAAAAGGAATG
>NW_007115380.1:0-350 GCF_000164805.1 Carlito syrichta
CTTCCCCTCTATTTACCCCCCCCCCCCCGTTTTGTTCTTTGTGATTTTAAAAAGTGAGTGTTAATTTTATAAACACACAGATCCTAAATGTCCATCATTTTCATTCTCATTATTTTAAGTAGCAGATTTTATCCTCAGCCTCGGCCTCTCTAATCTAACCACCCCATCTGACGGTCTGTGATGGCCAGCATGACGGAAAATTCAATATGGATGAAACAGAACCCTGACTGCACTCTCCAGACTGATCTTCCCCTGGCCTTCCCATCTCAGTCAATGGCCCGTAATCCACTCACCCCCCCCCCTTTTAAAGTCAGGATCACACTCTGTTGTCCAGACTGGAGTGTAGTGGC
>NW_007115381.1:0-350 GCF_000164805.1 Carlito syrichta
AAAAATTAGCCGGGCGTGGTAGCGCACGCCTGTAGTTCCAGCTACTTGGAAGGCTGAAGTGGAAGGATCAGCAGCCACTGCACTCCAGTCTGGGCGACAAAGTAAGTCTCCAACTCAAAAATAAATAAATAAAATAAAATAAGATACCTGGCCAACTTGGAATAAAGCTATTTTATCTTGGTGTAAGGACTATCTATCCTCTCTTTTATTCCAAATGCTATATCTCTAGTAATATAACTTAAAACTGAATTTGCTCTTGGCAACCATTTCATGCTGGTGACTCAGACTGTACTTACTAAAACCCCTGTTTCTTTTTCACCTGAACTGCTTCTTTTTTTTTTTTTTTTTTG
>NW_007115382.1:0-350 GCF_000164805.1 Carlito syrichta
ACACACACACACACACACACACATACACTTGCATTTCCTAAGAATAAAGATAGGCTCAGGCTCAGTGGCTCAGCCTGTAATTCTAGCACTTTGGGAGGCCAAAGTGAACGGATTGCCTGAGCCCATGGGTTCAAGACCCACCCAGGCAACTTGGCAAGACCTCGTCTCCACAATAAATTAAAAATTAGCCGGATGTGGTAGCACACGCTTGTAATTCCAGCTACTTGGAAGGCTAAGGTGGAAAGATCGCCGGAGCCCTGCAGGATCGAGGCTGCGGTGGCCGGGAGCATGCCACGGCACTCCAGTCTGGGTGACAGAGTGAAAAACTCAAAAAAAAAAAAAAAAAAAAA
>NW_007115383.1:0-350 GCF_000164805.1 Carlito syrichta
GGAGGCGGAAGGATCGCCGGAGCCCAGCAGGTGGAGGCTGCGGTGACTGGGAGCGACCACTGCACTCCAATCTGGGTGACAGAGTGAGACTCCAACTCAAAAACCAAAAAAACAAAATTTATGTAAGACGCAATTTTTATGATGATCTGTTTTTCTTTGTTCTGATTTCACAAGTAAAGGCAAGATGTTAAAAGGTGATTTCTTCTATCTCAGTTTAGGTAAGGGTCCCGGAGAAATAGGAGTCCCATCAAAATGAGTTGCTGTCCTAAGCAGAAGTTGGCCAAAAAACATATAAAACCATGAGTTCTAGTTCTTTTTTGTTGCTGTTCTTTTTTTTTTTTTTTTTTTTA
>NW_007115384.1:0-350 GCF_000164805.1 Carlito syrichta
GAGGACCGCCAGGTCGGCGCCGCAGCCCCGGGCTGGGCTGGGCTGGGCTAAGGGAGGAAACGGAACGAAAGTGGCCGCGGGCAGAGGACCCTGCTCCGGCCGGAGAATCGCTGACAAGGGCATTTCGGAAGAAGCTGAACCTTGGAACGCCAGGCTTCTTCCCGGGGCGGCAGGGCGTGACCCCGGGCGCGGCCGATCCCCTCTTCCCGCGGCCCGAGGCGTGGCTCGGGCGCTCCAGGATCTGGAGTTGCTTCAGGTTTGCTTTGTTTTCTACTTTTGCACCTAAAAACCCGCTCCCGCTTCGGTCTCCTGCCAGGGACCAAGACCCCGGGGCGTCTGCCTCCCCCCCA
>NW_007115385.1:0-350 GCF_000164805.1 Carlito syrichta
TCACCTCAGCCTCCCAAAGGCATGGGATTACAGGCTGAGCCACCGAGCCTGGCTTCAAAATACTTTTATGTTTCCAACAAGAAAAACAAATAAGGCCGGGCTCAGTGACTCAACCTGTAATCCCAGCACTTTGGGAGGTTGAGGCGAGAAGATTGCCGGAGCCCATGTCTCTACAATAAATCAAAAATTAGCTGGGCATGGTAGCATGAGCCTGTAGTTCTGGTTACTTGGAAGGCTGAGGCAGAAGGATCACTGGAGCCCAGTAGGTCGACACTGGGGTGGCCATGAGTATGCCACTGCACTTCAGCCTGGGCGATGGAGTGAGACTCCAACTCAAAAAAAAAAAAAAA
>NW_007115386.1:0-350 GCF_000164805.1 Carlito syrichta
ACCCTGGCTCCGGGGAGCCAGTCCCAGCCCGTTCCTCCGCGGACAACTGGTCGACCTGGGGCACTGGACCCCACATCACCACCCTCACACTAAGCTTTGGGGGCGAGAACCGGCAGGGGGCTCTCCCGCAAAGGAAGCCTCAGGGGCAACCACGGTCCCCTCGTCGACCTTCAGGGATGGCACATACCCACACGCAACACTTGGGCTGGGGACACACGGCGGGCAAAGGAGCGACCAGAGCCGACCACCAAGAACACGCCATCCATGACCCTCTCTCCCCGCAGGTTCAGCTGAGGAAAGCTTGTTACAACACTCATTGTACAAGCCTTCCCCCCCCTCCTCCTCCTCTC
>NW_007115387.1:0-350 GCF_000164805.1 Carlito syrichta
ACTAGCTGACCCTCCCAAGCCCAGGCTGTGGCGGCAGAGAAGAGCCCAAGAAGGGTCGGGACACCCCCAGTAAGAAAGGCCTCCGGGAGGAGGGGGGAAATCAGAAGGGCTCTTGAGGACTTGGGAAGGAGAAGAAAGGGCTGTCTTGCCCTGGGTATCATGGGGAGAGTGGAAAGGAGGGCGGTGGGCTCCAGGAAGGCCCGACTCTCGGCCCCGGAAGACCCGAGACAAGAGGGGGCGCTGTCGCCTCGGCATCCGCGCCCCCCACCGGGATCTCCGCGCCTCAGCCCTGCACTCCCCACCAGCTGCCCTCGGCCTAACCCCGCCCCCGGGCGCTCATTGGCCTGCAC
>NW_007115388.1:0-350 GCF_000164805.1 Carlito syrichta
AAAAAAAAAAAATATTTAGGCCGGACTTGGTGGCTCAAGCCTATAATCCCAGCACTTTGGTAGGCCAAGGCGAGAGGATTGCCTGAGCCCGCAGGTTCGAGACCAGCCTGGGCAACATGATGATACCTCATCTCTACAATAAATCAAAAAATTAGCTGGGCATGGTAGCGTGCACCTGTAGTTTCAGCTACTTGGAAGCCTGAGGTGGGAGGATTGCCTGAGCCCAGCAGGTCAAGGCTGCTGCGGTGGCCGGGAGCCATTACCCTCCAGCCTGGGTGACAGAGTGAGACTCCAACTCAAAAAAAAAAAAAGAAAATATTTAATTACAAAAATTACTCTTGTTTTTTTTT
>NW_007115389.1:0-350 GCF_000164805.1 Carlito syrichta
GCCCCTGCACTCCAGTCTGGGCGACAGAGTGAGACTCCAACTCAAAAAAAAAAAATCTGTATGCTCACACAACAGCAGAGAAGGCATAAAAATAGTTTATATTTATCAAATGTTTTATTAGTATGCACTATTTCTTAGGAAGTTGTCAGTCTCTGCACTTCACAACACTTACAAGGATTAAGAATAAGCATTTCTCTGAAACATTTTCAAAAGTTATAATAAATTTGTTTTGCTATAAGCATTTAATGAAAATATAGTTTATGTATACATATACTAATCCCTTACATTGAACAAAAATTTAGTTTTCCTATATGTTGAAAGTGATTAAGCTATGGATTTGGAGAAATATA
>NW_007115390.1:0-350 GCF_000164805.1 Carlito syrichta
ACGTCGCGGCAGCCCTCTGGGCTCCGCCCAGAGGCCGTGTCCCCGAACCGTCACGCTGTGACTCTGGGGAAGAGAAGAGCCGCCGCCTTCGAACGGGTGGCGCGACCCGACTCCGCGGGGCCTCATGCTGGGTGGACGCTGCCCGCACCCAAGAAAGAGTCGCGGCGAACGGGAAGGGGGCGTTTCTGGCGCCGGCAAATGCAGCTTCGGGGCGCCAAGCACTCCGGGCAGCAAAAGCCCAGAACCCGGAGCGGCTCGGGGGAGGCGAAGGAACCGGACGAGCTCTGCCTGGACGACGGCGCCGCCGGGGCGCTGGCGGGGGCGCATCCTCGACGGCTCCCTCCCTGTGG
>NW_007115391.1:0-350 GCF_000164805.1 Carlito syrichta
GCCAAGAGGATAAAAAAAAAAAAAAAGAAGGCCAAGAGGATTACCATAAAGGCCAAGAGAATAAAGAAGGCCAAGAGGATCGCCATAGGCCTGGAGTTTTGACTAGCCTGGGAAATGAAAAAAATGAATGAAAAGAAATAAAATAAAATAGAATTAATTTAAAATAGCCAGACATAGTGGTTCCTGTCTCTCATCCATGCACTTTATGAGGCTGAGGTGCGAGGATTACTTGAGGCCAGGAGTTTGAGACCATCCTGGTACTCATAGCAAAAACCTGTGTCTAAAAAATGAAAAAAAGTAAAGTAAAATAAAATAAAATAAAATAATATAAATAAAATAAAATAAATGTA
>NW_007115392.1:0-350 GCF_000164805.1 Carlito syrichta
CTAGCAAGTCAGCAAACTATTCAGTTATCTAGTTAAGTCAGTTAGCTAGTCAGTTTGCTAGTCAGCCAGCTAGTCAAGTCAGCTAGCTTGTCAGCTACCTATTCAGCTAGATAGTTACGTCAGCTAACCAGCTAACTACCAAGTTAGCAAGCTAGTTAAGTCACCTGGTTAGACAGCTAGATAGCTTGTTTTCTAGCTACTTATGTCAGCTGGATAATCAGTTAGGTAGTCAGCTAGCTAGTTAAGTCAGCTAGCAAATCAGTTAGTTACTTAGCTAACTATTTGTCTATCAACTCAGTTAGCTGGTCAACTAACTAGTGGCATCGCTCGCTTTCCATCAGGTCAGCGAA
>NW_007115393.1:0-350 GCF_000164805.1 Carlito syrichta
CCAGTGGGCGCCGCGGAGGGCGGCTCCGCTCCGGGTTTTCCTGGCGACTTGAGGAGGGTCGGGGAACCTGCGGGCGGGCTTCTCGCGGTCCCCTTACCCGAGCTGGGACACGGGGGCGCATCGGGCCCTTTGGGGAAGTCAGGCTCTGAAGGTGCTTGGGGCAGGCATGAGGCGAGGGAGAGGCGGCCAGAGGGGAGCAGAGCAGCTTTGATTTTGAGCTGTTCTTGACTCATGCTCCTGTCCTTACTCCCCTTCCCCAAAACAACTTTCCCTTCCGGGGTCAGGCAGGGCCGCCTAAGCCAAGCGCACCTTGCGCCGCGAGCCGCGGGCTCCGGGGCGGTTTCGCGGCG
>NW_007115394.1:0-349 GCF_000164805.1 Carlito syrichta
AAAAAAAAAAAAAAAAAAAAAAAAAGATGCTCAGTTCCTTCCTTGGCGGGCCACACCGCCAGGCCTGTCTCCTTTCCCCTGACATCTACGTTAAATGACCCTTCAGCTCCACCCTGAGTCGTCAAAGCAAGTCTGTTTGCGAACGTGTCTGTTCACAAACTTTTCCGCCAGGAGCTCCCCGCCGTAAGTTACTTGGTTACTCGGACGCCGGATACGGCGCCCCCTCCTGAAGCTCTTTGGAGCCTCCTTGGCCACCTCCCAGTCTTGGGGTGGAGGGTGGGGGGATGGAGCCGCCCTAGGATCCGCGGGGGGACGCCCAGGAGAAGGGGAGGAGCGCGGGGGCGTCCAG
>NW_007115395.1:0-349 GCF_000164805.1 Carlito syrichta
TAGCCAGCTGACTTAACTGACTGAATTAACTAGCGAGCCAGCTGACTTAACTAGCTAGCTACAAAGCTAGCCATTGACTTTACTAGCTGACTTAAGTAACTAGCTACCTGGCTAGGTATCATATAGCTAGCTGACTTAACTAGCAGACTTGACTAGATAGCTAGCTGATATACCTGACTGAACTAGCTAACTACTTAGCTAATCAGCTGACTTAACTAGATGAAATAACTAGTGAGCCAACTGGCTACCCATCTGAACTAACTACCTTTTTAACAAACTAGCAAGTTTACTAGATAAAGGATTAACGAGATGACTTAACTAGCTAGCCATCTGGTTAGCCAACTGATGA
>NW_007115396.1:0-349 GCF_000164805.1 Carlito syrichta
ACGCCACGAGCTGAGCGGCTCCCCCTGGCCCAGAGAAGCCGTGGTGCCCTGAGCAGGTACCCCACTGGTGTGGGTTCTACCACCAGGCTTTCCCGGCTCCGAGGTGGCTGGGCAGGGCAGGCAGCGGGACCCAGGCTCAGGACGTTCACACCCTCACCAGACAGAATCAGAGTTACTCTGTCGGGGCGGGATCTGCCACAACCGGGCGGGGGTCGGGGGGTGACGCGGGACTCCGCCTCTGCTAGGGCGCGGCGGGTGTGCGCTGCCCTGGAGCCTCCACGCTGTCTCCCGGCCCCGCTTATGGGCAGGTGCGCCTGGGAGCCCTCGACATACCTTCCCCGCCCCCAGG
>NW_007115397.1:0-349 GCF_000164805.1 Carlito syrichta
CGGGTCTCGAACCCGTGGGCTCAGGCAATCCGCTCACCTCGGCCTCCCAAGGCGCGGGATGACAGGCTGAGCCACCGAGCCCGGCTCAGGCTCCGCTGTCTAAGGGGCCTCATGGCCTCTGGAGGAGGGCAGGGATGTCTCCCTCCCCTCCCCTCCCCACTGACCCCCCATGTCCTGCAGGGCGGTGGTTTGTGAGCACCGGGAAAGATAACTTGCTGAACGCCTGGCGGACACCCTACGGAGCCAGCATTTTCCAGGTAAGCCGCGGCCTGGAGTCCCCACGCCGGCCAGGCCTTGAGCCCGGGAGCGCCAGGGTCAGACAGGGGATCAGCCTGTCCCTGTCCCCAGA
>NW_007115398.1:0-348 GCF_000164805.1 Carlito syrichta
CTGGCGTGAACTCCTTGGCGGCCAGCCCGGCCCTTGTGCCTTCTGGTGGAGGGGAAGGAGGCGGAGGGCCTTCCTGGGGCCCGCACACGCCCCGCGTTCATGCCTCACAGCTCCCTGGGGCCCGCGGGGGTGTTTTCTGAGGGAAAAGCCGAGGCGAGGAGGCCTGCCTGGTTCAGCCGCCCAGCGGCAGGGAGGCGGGACAGGGCCTGGGCCGCCGCCTGGGTCCGCGCTTCAGTTGCCTCCGGAGAAGTGGGGCCAGCCCAGAGCCTGCCTCTCGGAGGGCGGAGGGAAGCCGGACGTGCTCCCGGGCCGGGAGTGGGACAGGCTGTGGCCGGCGGCCGTCAGGCC
>NW_007115399.1:0-349 GCF_000164805.1 Carlito syrichta
AACCCGCGGACTCAGGCAATCCACTCACCTCAGCCTCCCAAAGGCGCGGGATTACAGGCTGAGCCACGGAGCCCGGCTGAGTAATATTTTCAAAATGCAAATCTGACCAAATAATTATCTCCTCCTTTATTCTTTTCTATTGTTTCTATTTCCCGTCCTCATTGTGAACCACCCTTCCTCTCACTTTCTCTACTCTTCCATAGGTCTCTTGAAATCATTTGTTTTTTTTTCTCCAAGCTCCCTTCCAAACAACAGGGCCTTTGCATATGCTAAATTCCCTGCCAGAAACAGTCTTCCCTTTTTGTATTGCTAAGTAATATGTATGTACATTTAAAACTCAGTTCACCTG
>NW_007115400.1:0-349 GCF_000164805.1 Carlito syrichta
GAAGGGGCCCGAGTCCCCGTGCCGCCCGCCCGCCCGCAATCCCAGAGTGGCCGGTGCGCGGGGGCAGAGGAGGGTGTCTGGGCGGGCCTCCGGAGGAGGCGGCATTTCTCCGAGGCTGGTGGGATTTGGCTCCGCCAAGGGAACAGCGCGTTCCAGGCGGCGGGAACAGCAAGCACGAAAGTTCCTCCGGGCGGGAACGCAGGTGGCGCGAGCATCGTGGGTGCGCGGGCAGCTGAGAGAGCCGGGCGGGGGGCCTCCCGGGGCGGGGGCTGGGACTTCCACGCCCGGTCTGCCCCGGAGACCTCGCCCCGAAGCCGCGGTGTGTGTTGGCGGCCGCACTCGGCCGCAC
>NW_007115401.1:0-349 GCF_000164805.1 Carlito syrichta
ACACAGGCGCGTAGCCCCAGGCCCCGTCTCACCCCTCCTCTTGCACAGCGCTGAAGTTGGTCCCATGGCTCCCGTAAAGAGGCGCCTTCCCCTGCTGCGAGGCTTCCAGGTGCCTCCAGCTCAGGTCAATTCCGCCCGGACAGGTGACCATGCGACTCACCTGTGCTGTGCTTGGGCCAACAGCAAGGCGACTCTCGGCGTCTCCTAAGCCTGCCAGGCGCACCGAGGGATGCAAAACGTCACCTCTGGGGGTGAATACATGACTGTTCGCCTGTCCCTTCCTGAGCGTCAGACCCCGAATTACAGGGCCCTGGCAACAAAAACAAACACCCCCCCCCCCCCCCCCCCC
>NW_007115402.1:0-349 GCF_000164805.1 Carlito syrichta
AGGATGTCTCAGTAGAAGGACAATTGTTTAATGGAATTTAGTGTATAGTAGATAGAACTTTGTTTTGCTGTTTATTCATCATACCACAGATATTTATTACTCGTTTGGCCTAAGTCATAAACTATAGGAGGCAGAGTTACCTGGATCTTACTATCCTTGTATTTACATTCTAAATATGTAAACATATAGTTAAGATACATTGTAAATTTCCTTTCTATGAATGAAATATCTGTGAAATATGTAAAAGATACAGAAAGCTTCTTTGAGGAGTTGATGCCTGAGCAAAGACTGGTTTTTGGGTTTTAAAACATTATTTTATCGAGACCCGCCTGGGCAGCGAGACCTCATC
>NW_007115403.1:0-349 GCF_000164805.1 Carlito syrichta
CTCACCTCAGCCTCCCAAAGGCGTGGGATTACAGGCTGAGCCACCAAGCCCGGCTGACAATTGCATTTCTTTACACCAATAATAAACAAACCAAAAAGCCAAATAAAAAGCACCATCCCATTCACAATAGCCACAAAAAAAAAGAAAAAAAAAGAAATACCTTGGCATCTTCCTAACCAGGGATGTGAAAGACCTTTACGATATAAACTACAAAACACTGCTCAGAGAAATCAAAAATGACACAAACAAGTGGAAAAATATTCCATGCTTATGAACTGGAAGAATCAACATTGTGAAGATGTCCATCTTACTTAAGGCAATCTACAGATTTAATGCAATACCCATCAAA
>NW_007115404.1:0-349 GCF_000164805.1 Carlito syrichta
AAAAAAGAAAAAGAAAAAAAAGACTAGCGCTTTCAAAAGCCCCAGGTTTCTGTTCGCAGGGTGACAACACAGCTTGAAACAGGATGTTTATAATTTGTTTGGTTTCACGTTTATCCTCGCAAAGCTAAACAGTAATGGCCGAGAGCTGTGAAAACACTTAGGTAAGGAGAGGGGCTAGAGCAGAGATAAAAGGGATAATTGGAACCAGAGAAGCCGTCTCCAAGTTGCACCTTCTTTAATGCTGTCACAGCCGGGCAGGCCGCGGCATCCTTCGATTCTGGGCACTCTTCAGCCTCGCCTCTTCCAAGGTTTACTTATGCGAGCTTAGCTGCAGTTTTCCACAGATACT
>NW_007115405.1:0-349 GCF_000164805.1 Carlito syrichta
AGGGCCGGCTGTCACCTCCCTGGGGTGGAGCCTCACACCCGGCCATCCGGCCGCGACTCCGGCCCGGCCTCGAGCTGAGCAGGAAGGAGGGCGCGGGAGGGTGGACCTGCTGCCCTTGCGGGAGACCTGGGGCGGCGCGGGACTGGGCAGGGACCAGACCCGGGGCGCAGTGGCCCTGACCCAGAAAAGCGGCCCCGCCAGCAGGAAGCCCCTCGGGACGCAGGTGCTGCCGGGCCAGGCGCTGGAGGCCAGTCCCCCGAGGGGTCTGCCCGGTGGGGGCCTGTCCAGCCCCGTCCTCCCCGCTCGCTCTGGGCAGACCCCAGCCTGGCTGCGGGACGGGGGCAGTCGG
>NW_007115406.1:0-349 GCF_000164805.1 Carlito syrichta
ACCCCATGACAGCTTGGCAGGGGGGTGGCCCCGCGGGAGCCTGGAGGAAGGCGCTGGATCGGCTCCAGGAAGCCCCGTCTCGTCCCAGGGTCCCCCATCCAGGCGCTGGGCAGACCTGTGCAGGAGCCCGTGGGTGCTGCCCCCCTGCCGAGGCTGTGTGGCTGAGGCCGGGCGGCCCCACGCATGGGCCTGATGGGCACGGGCAGCGGGCGAGGGCACGGGATGGCCCAGGCCCTGCCGGCGTCCAGGGCCTCGCAGGCTTGGGTGCAGTGGGCACCCTGGGCTCCTGCGGGCTCCAGGCCTCCGGGGGGACCCGCCGGGGAGGGCGGGCGGCTGAGGCTGAGGGGTC
>NW_007115407.1:0-349 GCF_000164805.1 Carlito syrichta
GACCATAATCATATTCCCCAGAATCAAAAGGTACATTGGTACAAAATTCCTCAATGCAGGTGACCTCAAAGTATAGAAAATTCTTGTGGGTGGGCAGGTAGGAATTGGGGTTTTGGGTTTGGAATATTCCAACTTTTGGGGAGGTTTTGTGAAGGGGAACCAGGAATTTTGGATTCCATTTCCAAAGAATATTATGGACGTCTTTCATTTGATTTCCAAAAAACTAGAATTCTTCGTCTCCAGGAACTGTCTCAGCATCCTGCAGAGTGAAGCAGAAAGCTGGGTAATGGAGGTCGTCATATACAGGAAACTACACTTCATATTGCTAAGGAAGTATAAGGAATCTTCC
>NW_007115408.1:0-349 GCF_000164805.1 Carlito syrichta
CAAGCCGGGCGGCCCCGCCGGCGGGCCTCCCTGGGCGGCCACGTCTGCAGCCCCCGCCCGCGGCCCACAGGGGAGGAGCTGGGGTGGGCAGCGCAGCCGGGCCGCGGGCGCCTGGGGCCGAGGGAAATCGTGTCTGAGCTCGCGGCGGCGGCGCCGACGAAGAGAAGTTGAGTCCACTTCGACGTGCGCGCGCAAAGTCCCGGGATATGCACAGGCGCGGGCCCCGCGTGGCAGGCCCCCTGTCCCGCCACGGCCCCCTCCGAACGCGCCCTCACCGTCCGGGTCTTCCCGCTCGGCGCGCTCCCCGTAGTCCACCCAACTGAGCCCCTCGAGGTTGTCATAGTCGCCG
>NW_007115409.1:0-349 GCF_000164805.1 Carlito syrichta
TGGGGGTGCTGAGTAGGGATGGAGGGTTGGGATGGGAGGGAGGGGTGAATAAAAGAATGCGGGACCCCAATTCAGGAACTGATGGGAAAATGAGGAAGCAGGGACAGGGACCCAAGGAGGACATGGGGAGACAATTCCTGCAAATAGCTCTTTGCTGACTGCTTTGGAAAGAATGGGTGGACCATTAAAAATCTCCTTAGTTAGATTTTGGGGGCACTTCCATTCTTTAAGATTTTTCCAGATTGGCACGCCTGTAATCCCAGCACTTTGGGAGGTGGAAGCGAGAGGATTGCCTGAGTCCAGGGGTTTGAGACCAGCCTGGGCAGCTTGGCGAGACCTTGTCTCTACA
>NW_007115410.1:0-349 GCF_000164805.1 Carlito syrichta
AAAAAAAAAAAAAAAAAAAAAAAAGAAACATTCAGAGGTTTAGACTGATGCGTCTTCATATTGTTCTTACATTTAAAAAATCTGATTATGCAGAGTGTGTTCTCTGACTATAATGGAATCAGATTACAATCCAATAACACAAAAACAATGTGAACATCTCCATCACTTAGAAACTAAGTGAGGAAATCTCTAGGGACTCGAAAAATACATGGAATTATAAGACAATGAAAAGATAATATATCAAAATTTGGGAGACACAGGAAAAGCCATGCACATGAGCAATTTATAGCCCTAAACCAATATTTTAGACTAAAATATATCTCCAAGTAATCTAATTTCCCACATAAAA
>NW_007115411.1:0-349 GCF_000164805.1 Carlito syrichta
AGGAGGCGGGGTGGGGTCGCCCCTTCCCGCCAGCCCCCCAGGCCCCGTGGCCACCCATGGGCCTGTCCTGGGCCTGGTGATCTCCGGGGCCCTCCTGCGAGAGCCGGGTGTGGCTGCCGGGTCCCGTGAGGCCACCAGGGGCGGGGGACCGATGACTGGGAGTCGGGCTGCGTGGGCACGGCCTCAGGACACGCGGATGGGCCACCCAGCAGTGGGTCCGGCAGTGACAGCTCCTGATCAGATGGTTTTGACAGAAGCCAGTTTGCCAGCGGCAAACCACGGCCAGGCAGCGGCGGCTGACCTGAGTCTGGAAGAGTCCCTGCGCTCATGGCTGGCGGCAAAGTCAGGG
>NW_007115412.1:0-348 GCF_000164805.1 Carlito syrichta
GGGAGCGGCCGCTGCACTCTAGTCTGGGTGACAGAGTGAGACTCCAACTCAAAAAAAAAATAAAACACAAGAAGGCCATTGCCTTGCTAAGCTGTGGTCTGCACAGGTGTTCTTTGAGCTATGGCCAGGCCATGTTTCCTAGCTTTGGCCCCCTTCCCTACCTTGGGGAGGTCAATCTCCTCTCTCTCTGTCTCTAATATACTTTCTAAATAAACTGTATTTTCCAATCTAAAAAAAATGCCACTGCCTTGCTAAGCCATGGTCTGGCCGTGTGTTCTTTGAGCTGCGGTGGCTGGGAGTGGCCACTCCACTCCAGTCTGGGCGACAGAGTGAGACTCCAACTCAAAA
>NW_007115413.1:0-348 GCF_000164805.1 Carlito syrichta
CCACTGCACTCCAGTCTGGGCGACAGAGTGAGACTCCAACTCAAAAAAAACCCACAAAAAGCAAAGAAACAAAACAACGCAACAGAATCACCTTAATCCATTCTCCGAAGGGCTGGAGACTTCTGCCTAAACCCAGGCTGCGAGATTTGCGGCCACAAGCTGCTAAGTGGCGTCACTGGGGCGGCCATCCAGGCCTTCGGCCATTGAGATTTTACTTTATTTTATTACTTATTTATTTACTTCTTTGAGTCGGAGTCTCCCTCTGTGGCCCAGACTGGAGTGCAGGGGCCGCTCCCGGGCACCGCAGCCTCGGCCGCCGGGCTCCGCGATCCTGCCGCCTCCGCCCTC
>NW_007115413.1:1380-7017 GCF_000164805.1 Carlito syrichta
CCCCGGTGGGAGAGCCGCGTCCGAGGGCCGCGCCGCCGTCCCGAGGGCCCCGAGCCGCCCCGCGCGCTGGAGCCTGGACGTGCCCGCCTCTTCCTTGGGCCTCTCGGCCTCCTCTGGCTTCGGGCTTGGCCTTCCCGGACCTGCCCGCCTGGAAGCGAGAGGAAACCCGAGCGAAGACAGGTGTGCTCAGAGCGGGAGAGAACAGGGAGGGCAAGGCCGGGTTTGACGTTAGGAGCACGTGAAGGCTTGCCGGTTTCAAAACTTGAAACTAGGCTGGGCGTGGGGCGCACCCGGTCTTCCCAGCCCTTTGGGAGGCGGAGGCGAGAGGATTGCCTGAGCCCAGGGGTTCGAGACCAGCCTGGGCAACACGGCGAGGCATCGTCTCTAGAGTACGTCAACACATTGACTGGGCTTGGTAGCGCGCACCTGTAGTTCCAGCTCCTTGGAAGGCTGAGGCGGAAGGACCACCGGAGCCCAGCAGCTCGAGGGTGCGGTGGCCGGGAGCGTGCCACTGCCCTGCGGGCGAAATGGTGAGACTCTGACTCAAAAAAAAACACACAAAACTTAAAGCTAGGCTGGACATGGTGTCTCACACCTGTCATCCCGGCACTTTGGGAGGCGGAGGCGAGAAAATTGTCAGGCCTCGCTTCACGTCTGAGCAGCTCCGTTCCTTCTGCCTTTCTAGCCCATGCCATCGCTGCCCCCCCCCCCCCCCCCCCCCCGCCCACCCACTCTCTCAACTCCCCGATCTCAAATCAGCCTTTCAGGAATGGGAAGCGTGGCCAGGCTCTGTGGCTCGGCCTGTCATTCCAGCACTGTGGGAGGCCAAGGCGAGTGGATTGCTTGAACCCACGGGGTCGAGACCAGCCTAGGCAACTTGGCGAGACCTCATCTCTACAATACATCAAAAATGAGCCAGGTGTCGTAGCGTGCACCAATAGTTCTGGCTGCTTGGAAGGCTGAGGCTGAAGGATCACTGGAGCCCAACAGGTCAACGTTGGGGTGGCTGTGCGTGTGCCACTGCACTGCAGCCTGAGACTCCAACTAAAAAAAAAGGATGGAAAGCTTGGTTCCCTGGCTAGACCTGAGGTGCCAGAGTCCTCTTGCAGACTTCTCCCAGCTCCTGTGAACTCGCTGCAGGCAGCTCAGGGTTGGGGATGCGTGTCCAGCAGGCGCTTATCCAGCACGTGGCTTGGGGACAGACGTCGAGCCCACGCCAGAACCACAGTGGTGCCGGCGGAGTGAGTTTCAGCAGGAACGAATAGAAAGTCACCTCCGTTGTGTTTTGCGCATCTCTGGTTGTAGAGGGGAGAGGGTATGGTTGGAACGGCTGCGAGAGATGACAGGACGCCTGATGATTGCCATTTTATTTTTGTCTTGCAGCTGCTGGGTCAGGCTGCTCGAAACATGGCCCTGCAGGAGGATGCCGTCTTGCACTCAGAAGACGTAAGTGCCGTTCCCTTCCGGGCTTGGGCTTGAGGCCTAGTTAGTGTGGCTCAAGGAGGTGGAACGCCCTGTCTCCCTCTCTTTATGCAGAGCTTAAGGAAGATGGCCATCATCACCACGCACCTGCAGTACCAGTGAGTCTGCGCGGCCTCGGCACACCGTCCTCACCCTCCGCCCGCCCGTGTTCCCGTGGGGGTGGTGGGAGAGAGGTCGGGAGGTCCGAGATGGCTTCCCTTCACGGAGAGGATGCCGGAGAGCGCCAGACAAGTTGGGATGGGGGGCGAGTGCAGGGCGGGGCGCCTTTCCGGATCTTCCCACGTTAAGTGGCTCCCCAGAGGGAGTGGCTGTAAACCCCACCGGGGAGGGCCCTGCTGGCATGGCGCCAGCGCTGTGCTAGGCACGTGCAGGCCAGTGCATCAACCTTTGATGGCCTTGCCCCGCTCTCTGGAGAGAGCCCTCCACCAGGGACTGTGACCTGGGTCCTGCATTCCCACACATGCCACACAAAGCCATCTGGGGCGTTTGAGTATAGAGACCCCCTTCTCCATTCTGATTTTGGATAAGATTATAACTCTGCTTTCCATCTTGTTTCATGTAATTGATATCATACTGACTTGCCTGTTGGAAGTATGTAGTTGGGAGGCTCCCTGCTGCTACTTAAGTAGCTGGTGTTTGCCCCATTGGTTCCCTGGGGAGTGTGTTTTGGCATGTGACCCTTCGACTCCAGACCCCCAGACTCAGTTTGAGCCAGGCACTCAGCTTGTTGGTTGGGCCATACCCCTAGCTCCGGGGCATGTTAGTACCTGTTCAGGTGTGGAATTGTCCCCTGGCAGAGCCGCACTCAGGAGTCCCTGCTCCTGGCACAGCCTTGGGCTGGGTTGGACGGCAGCGTGGTATGGGACTTATGCTGGGAATTCCGCCTGCCTGCATGGCCTGTCTCCCATCCTGAATAACTTCTCGTTTTCTCATGTTTGTTTTCCTCTTTCCTTTTCTGATTTAGGCAAGAAGCTATTCAGAAGAAGTAAGTGACCCCAAAGGCAGTGGCACAGGGTACCAACTGAACCAGGCTGGGCTACACTGCAGAGCCTGGGGTCCACACAAAATGCTGGCAGACTCCTGCCCCTGCAAGGACACATGCTCCGGGAGAGCTTATTTTGGATTTAAGGAATACCGTATCTCACAAAGGCGTGTGGTAGCTCAATTCACTGCTAGTAAAGGCTTTCTTTTTTTTTTTTTTTGAGTTGGAGTCTCACTCCGTCGCCCAGGCTGGAGTGCACTGGCACACTCATAGCCATCCGAGCGTTGACCTCCTGGGCTTCGGCAATCCTCCCACCTCAGCCTCCCAAGTAGCCGGAACTGCAGGCGTGTGCCACCACGCCCGACTAATTTTTTGATTTGTTGGAGAGACGATGTCTCACCAAGTTGCCCGGGCTTGTCTCAAACCCACAAGCTCAGGCAATCCACTCGCCTTGGCCTCCCACGGTGCTGGGATGACAGGCTGAGCCGCCAAGCCCAGCCCAATATCAGTTTTGACTCGTCTGCAGCATGTTGATGCATGAAAACATAAGTCGTTTGTGCACGCGGGGTCTTTATTGCGCCTCCCAGGTGACCCTTTCTCTTCTGATTCCTAGTGTGGAGCAGTCGTGGGACCTGCAGGACCAGTTGAGTCGCCTGCTGAAGTAGGATGCGGAAGGGGGCAGCAAGGAGGAAGGAAGGAAGCTCCTGCTCGGCCATTGCGCCCTGGGTTTGCTTTTCCATTTTTCTCTCCAGAAATGAAGTGGGAGGACATTTGTGTTGATGTCCACTTTCTCCTGGCCAGAAGCCAGGTGGTTGAACTTGGCAAGCACTCTTGAATTGACTCACCCATGCATTACGGAATCTTTTTGGCTGCTGTTTAATTTGACATCAAAGCAAAATTAAAAGACATCTTCGTTTTTCCCCATTGAACTTTTAACACGTCCGAAGCCATGTTGTCTAAATTGCAGTTCTTAAATACTGAGTAATGTTTTGAGTTCAGAAGTAGAGCTTCAGCTATGAACACACGAGAATAACTAATATTTTTTTTTGAAGGCTTTGTCCTTTTAGTTGTTCAGTCAGGAACTGCTTGGCCTTCATGGTCACAGAGTGGCGATGGACCTACTTGTGTTCTTTTCTTGCGTTCAAGGAGATGCCAATTTTGTTTACCGTAGCAGATTTCTCGGTGAACACGAGGCGGGTGACACCCTGTTGGGCCAGCTGCAGCTGCCCGCCTTGACCCGCATTCCTCAGGGCTCTTTGTTGTTGCGACTCTTGAGTAAGTGGCCTTGGCTTCGTCTTGTGATGCTGCTGACCATCTGCACATTCCCTTGTTGACGTCATTCCCAGAGGTGAAGGCAGCCGAGCTGCTGTGCTGTGGCAGACCTTCACGTCGTCCCTGCTCGCTGGATCCCGCTGGTAAAGGGCGTGACCAAGAGTCAGGCCCGAGTGCCTGTTTGGATTTAAAGGGGCGCTCCATCTTGTTCTAGTTCAGGTCTTCAGTTACTAGGGACTGAAGGAAATCTGGCACAGGAAATACTGTTGTCACTGAAAGAAAGAAGCGAGTAAGAGTCAGCCCAGTTTAATTGATGCTGTTACTGTCAAATCAGTAAGCTGGCGTGCCACGTCAGATTGTTCTCACCACTCATGGCACCCACGGACATTAGGGTTCAAGAAACCAGGTGTGGCCCGGTGCAGTGACTCACACCTGCAATCCCTAGCACTTTGGGAGGCGGAGGCGAGAGGACTGCCTGAGTCCAGGGGGTCGAGATCAGCCTAGGCAACTTGGTGAGATCTCATATCTACAAGAAGTCAAAAAATTAGCCGGGTATGGTGGTGTGTGCCTGTATTTCCAGCTACTTGGGAGGCTGAGCGGGGATGATCGTCTGAGCCTAACAGGTCGAGACTGCAGTGGCTGGGAGTGTGACACTGTACTCCAGCCTGGGCCACAGAGTGAGACTCCAACTCAAAAAAAAAAAAAAGAAAACCCAGGTGTGTAGGGTTCAACTGAGAGCATTTATTTCTGTTTTGATTCTATAAACTTCTTTTTTGAGTTAGACTCTCACTCTGTCCCTCAGGCTGGAGTGAAGGGGCACGCAGCCTCTACCTGCTGGGCTCAGGCAATCCTTCCACCTCAGCCTTCCAAGTAGCTGGAACCACAGGCATGCGCCACCATACCCAATTTTTAAAATTTGTTGTAGAGATGAAGTCTCATCAAACTGTCCAGGCTGGTCTCGAACCCGTGGACTCAGGCAGTCCTCTCTCCTCGACTGGGATTAGAGGCATGAGCCACTGCACCCGGCCTATAAACACTTACTGATGACTGTAATATTGTTAAATACAAACAGACTCAATTTATGTTTGAAAAGAAGGGCCACCAATTTAGAAAACAAAACTAAGTACAACAGTGACAAGAAGCAAAGAAGTACTTAAACTGAAAAAAATCAAAATGAAAGTAAGGTCTAAGTTTTCTTCTTTTTTTTTCTTTTTGAGTTGGAGTCTCGCTCCGCCACCCGAGCCGGAGTGCAGAGGCACGTAAGCTCACAGCCACCCCAGCGTCGACCTTCTGGGCTCCAGTGATCCTTCCACCTCAGCCTTCCCAAGAGCCAGAACTACAGGTGCACGCTACCACACCCAGCTAATTTTTTATTTATTGTAGAGACAAGGTCTTGCCAAGTTGCCCGGGCTTGTCAAACCCGCAGGCTCAGGCAATCTACTCACCTCGGTCTCCCAAAGTGCTGGGATTACAGGCTGAGCCACTGAGCCCAGCCTCATTTTTTCTTTTTAGACGCAGGATCTTACTCTATCTCCCAAGCTCGAGTGCAGTAACACAACCCTAGCTCACTGCAACCTCGAACTCCTGGGCTCATGCAATCCTTCTGCTTCAGCCTCTTGAGTAGCTGGGAATATAGGTGTGCAGCACCACACCTGGCAAATTTTTAAAAATGTTTTTTGTAGAAACCTGGGCAACATAGCAAGACCATGTCTCTACAAAAAATATAAAAGTTTGCCGGGTATGGTGGCCTATGCCTATAGTCCCAGCCACTCAGGAGGCTAAGGTGAAAAAAGTCACCTGAAACCAGAAGGTTGAGGCTATGGTGAGCTGTGATCATGCAGTCCAGCCTGGGCGACTCAGTAAGAACCCAACCTTTTTTTTTTTTTTTTTTGAGTTGGAGT
>NW_007115413.1:7037-10100 GCF_000164805.1 Carlito syrichta
CCTGCTGGGCTCCGGCGATCCTTCTGCCTCAGCCTTCCAAGTAGCTGGAACTACAGGCATGTACTACCACACCTGGCTAGTTTTTTGTTTTTGTTTTTTTTTTGAGTTGGAGTCTCACTTGGTTGCCCAGACTGGAGTGCAGTAGCCACTCCCGGCCACCGCAGCCTCACCTGCTGGGCCCCGGCGATCCTTCCGCCTCAGCCTTCCGAGTAGCCGGAATTACAGGCATGCGCTACCATGCCCGGCTGATTTTTGATTTATTGTAGAGATGAAGTCCCGCCAGTTTGCCAGGCGGGTCTCGAACCCGC
The DNA here is from genome assembly GCF_000164805.1 of Carlito syrichta. Classification (NCBI taxonomy): domain Eukaryota; kingdom Metazoa; phylum Chordata; class Mammalia; order Primates; family Tarsiidae; genus Carlito; species Carlito syrichta. The sequence continues at coordinate 7,346 of NW_007115413.1, forward strand.
GGGCTCAGGCAATCTCCGCACCTCAGCCTCCCAAAGTGCAGGATTACAGGCTGAGCCACGGAGCCCGGCTAGTTTTTTTTATTTGCTGTAGAGATGAGGTCTCGCCGAGTTTCCCAGGCGGGTCATGAACCCGCGGGCTCATGCAATCCACTCACTTCAGCCTCCCAAAGCGCGGGATTACAGGCTGAGCCACCGAGCCCAACAAGAACCCAACCTTTAAAAAAAAAAAAAGAATTTTGTAGAGACAGGGTCTTGCTATGTTGCCCAGGGTAGTCTCAAACTCCTGGCAACAAGCAATCCTTTTGCTTCAGCCTCCCAAAGCACTGGGATTATAGACATAAGCCACCGTGCCAACCTGTTTTCTTTGTGCTGGAATGAATACTAAAGAAGCGGTGATGCTTACGTTGCATCTGATAAAATAAATCTCAATCCAAAAAATTTTTTTTTGAGTTATATTTTCACTCTGTCACCGAGGCTGGAGGGCAGTGGCACACTCATGGCCACCGCAGCCTCGATCTGCTAGGCTCAGGCAATCCTTTCTGCCTCAGCCTTCCAAGTAATCGGAACTACAGGCACGAGCCATCACACTTGGCTAATTTTTTGATTTATTGTAGGTTGAGGTCTCACCAAGTTGCCTAGGCTGGTCTCGACCCCCTGGTCTCAGATAATCTTTATGCCTCGACCCCCCAAAGTGCTGGGATGACAGACTTGAACCACTGCACTCAGCCACAAACAAAATTTTAATAGTAAATAAAGATACAATTTATGTGAAATAATGAAAACCCAGTAGTACTGAATTTAGTCACTTTTAAGAGCATAATGCCAGCCGGGCTCGGTGGCTCAGCCTGTAATCCCGTGCTTTGGGCGGCTGAGGTGAGTGGATTGCCTGAGCCCGTGGGTTTGAGACCTGCCCGGGCAACTTGGTGAGACCTCGTCTCTACAATAAATCAAAAAATTAACCGGGCGTGGTAGCCCGCGCCTGTAGTTCCAGCTACTCGGAAGGCGGAGGCGGAAGGATCGCCAGAGCCCAGCAGGCGAGGCTGCGGTGGCCGGGAGCGGTCACCGCACTCCAGTCTGGGCGACAGAGTGAGACTCCAACTCAAAAAACAAACAAACAAAAAACATAATGCCAAAATACGTGAAAGAAAAGTAGCCAGAAATGTGAGACAGGTGATGTGCACATCATTCGATGGCTCATTTTTTATAGAAGTAAAGAACACGCATATAACTAAGTGGTGACCAAAAACAAACAATACTTCATGAAATACCACCTGGCCTATGGAGACCAGGTCAGAAGATTTTTTTTTTTTTGAGTTGGAGTCTCACTCTGTCGCCCAAGCTCGAGTGCAGTGGCTGCTCCCGGCCACCGCAGCCTCGACCTGCTGGGCTCCAGCGATCCTTCCGCCTCAGCCTTCCAAGTAGCCGGAACTACAGGCGCGCGCTACCACGCCCGGCTAGTTTTTTGATTTATTGTAGAGACGAGGTCTCACTAAGTTTCCTGGACTGGGTCTCGAACTCTCAGGCTCAGTCAGTTCACTCACCTTGGCTTTCCAAACGTGCTGGGATTATAGGCTGAGCCACCAAACCCAGCTGGAAGATGATATTTTGAAATAGGGCAACCTTCTCATTCCCCTCCTGCTCTAGGAGGTTTTCTGTCCTCTCAATGAATCCTACTGTCTCAGAAAAGTAACTTCTATTTCAAGTAAACTGGAAAGTAAAAATATCTCTTTCAGAAAGGTATGTTTTATTTTTATTTTCTAGAGACAGAGCCTCTTACCCAGGCTGGAGGGCGGTGGCATGATCATAGAGCTCACTGCAGTCTGGACCTCCTAGGCTCAGGCACTCCTCCCACCTTAGCCTCCCAGGTAGCTGGGACTATAGGTGTGAGTCACCCTGCGCGACTAATTGTTTTTTGTTTTTGTTTTTGTTTTACTTTTTTTGCAGAGATGAGGTCTTGCTGTGTTGCCCAGGCTGGTCTCAAATTCCTGGCCTCAAGCAGTCCTCCCATCTCAGCCTCCCAAAGCGCTGGCATTACCAGGCATGAGCCGCCGCACCCAGCCTCTGGCTCCATTTTCCGGCTAACCTGGCTAATCTCCAGTCACTCGGGTCCCATGCCTCCTCTGCCAGCTGCCTGCCTGAAAGCCGCCCTTGAGAGGGACATCTTCCCCTGGCCAGCTGCAGGCTGGTGATAACGCCCATGCTGCTGCGCATGGCCTCCTCATAAAGACCCGCCTCTTGCAGGCAGGGGCTTGCGTGGGGCCAGGACTTGACTCCCCCACACCCGTGCCCTGCGCCCTGCCATTGGGCTGGCTTTTGGGCTTCCGCCAGTGGCACCACCTCTGGCTTCACAGATCCTAGCACAGAGGCGGCTTTGTGGTCTGACGTGTCCCACACGGACGTGCTGCTCCTGTCCTTAACTGCCCTCAGCTTCAGCCTGGCCGCCGCATCCACTTCTGAGGGCTTGTTTCTGTAGACCTGAAACCTCTGCTCAGTGCCTGCCTGGTCTGCAGCCTCAGGAGGACCCGGGGGCCCAGAGTATACCCAGGTGCCAGTAAACCCGTGTGGTGGGGCCCCTCGCGGGCCGCTGGGCTTAGGAGCCAGGCCACTCCTCACTTTGTGGCCGGGACAGAGAACATGGTGTCACCAAGTGCCACATAAATACCCCACCCTAGCTGGGCTCGGTGGCTCAGTCTGTAATCCTGCGCCTTTGGGAGGCTGAGGTGAGTGGACTGCCTGAGCCCGCGGGGTCGAGACC
>NW_007115413.1:10313-22089 GCF_000164805.1 Carlito syrichta
GTAATTCCGGCTACTGGGAAGGCTGAGGTGGAAGGATCGCCGGAGCCCAGCAGGTCGAGGCTGCGCTGGCCGGGAGTGGCCACTGCACTCCGGTCTGGGCGACAGAGTGAGACGCCAACTCAAAAAAAAAAATACCCTGGCCTGCTCTCCCAGCGGCCCCTGGGGGTGGGCTGGAGCGTGTGGCCATCTGACCCAGGGGCTGGGAGGGGACGCGAGGCCCGACCTCCAGGCTTTCCCCTGGAAGTTGGCAGAACATGTGGGATGGACACGGGTCCCCCAGCCGGGGCTTGGACCGCGGCTGCCCTGGGCCTCCAGCTCTGTGAGTGGGAGACGGCCCTCTGTGGTCAGGCCCGGACACCTGGTTGCTTGGCTCGCGGCTCCAGCCCAGGGTGGCCTGGACCAGCACCGTTGCTCACAGCCATGGGACCTTGGGCCAGAGCAGTGTCTCTGGTCCTCTCTTTCTCTTCTGGAACATGAGGGCGCCGGCCCAAAGACTGCAAGGGCCGCCTCATGGCTCCTCATCTCATCCGGTCAGCTTTTCCCGGGTGGCTCCTGTGCCCTTTCCACCCTCCCCGCCACTGAGCCGCATGTCCTCCCTCGAGCTCATCCCGGCGCCTCCTGCCGCCCACTTCCCCCACAGGGACCGCGTGGCCGTCCTCCGAAGCCTCCCTGGCCCCACTGCCTGTGGGTCGACAGCCACGCCTTGGCCGGCCTTGGATGGCCTTGGCCGTGTGTGGTGGCCCTCGGGCAGAACCCCCTTCCCCACCGTGCCACAGCCCCTCGAGGCCCGGCGCCACGGCTGGCTCGGTTCACAGCCTCCCGCATGGCCGGGGTCTGTTGAGAAGGCGGCTCTCTCCAAAGTAGAAGTGAAGCCCCACAGGAGGACAGAAACCGCCAAGTGACCTGCGGCCGGCCGGAAGGCGCCCGCTGGCAGCATTGGGAGTGTGCGTAGCCGTCCGCACGGCGGTGGGGTGGGGGCTCTTTGGAAGGGCTATGCGGTCCGGAGGGGAGGCGGTGGCAGGCGGAGGGGGCGGGTGTGGGCCTGAGCGGCCGGCCTGGCGCGCGGGCGAGTCCCTAGTGGCTCCCTGGGCAGCAGGAAAGGACGCTGGGTATCTGGGCTGGCCCTGGGGCCCACTGGCTGTGCTCCTGGCGCCACAGGGGACTCCTGGTGGGCCCGGAACGGGAAGGAAAGATGGAGGGAATGGCGGAGGAAGGGTGAGAGAGACACACAGGAGCAAATCTGCATCCGTCCTAGCACAGAAGGCATTCTACAAGGATCCTGGGAGGTGGTGGTTAATATTTTGGTCCCGCTGGCAAGAAGAAAGGGTGAATGAGGTCAAGGAGCTTGCCCACGGGCACATGTTCCGGTTTCGTCTTCCTTTTTTTTTTTAAGAGCCAAGGTCTCCTGCTGCTTCCAGGCTGGAGTGTGGTGGTGCCATCATGATTCATTGCAGCCTTGAACTTCTGGGCTCCAGCGGTCCTTCTGCCTCAGCATTCTGAGTAGCTGGGACTGCAGGCGTGCACCACTACTCCTGGCTAGTTGTTTAAATTTTTTAAATTCGAGTATTGGGTAGAGATGGGTCTCATTATGTTGCCCAGGTTGGTCTCGTACTCCCCTGGCCTCAAGCGATTCTTCTGCCTCGGCCTCCCAAATGCTGGGACTACAGGCGTGAGGCACCATGCCTGTTTAAAACCCAAGAACCGGCTGGGCTTGGTGGCTCAGCCTGTCATCCCAGCACGCTGGGAGGCCGAGGTGAGTGAATTGCCTGAGCCCGCAGGCTCCAGACCAGCCCGGGCAACTTGGAGAGACCTCATCTCTACAATAAATCAAAAATTAGTTGGGTGTGATAGCGTACACCTGTAGTTCCAGCTATTTGGAAGACTGAGGCAGAAGGGTCACCTGAGCCCGGCAGGTCGATACTGGGGTGGCCGTGAATGTGCCAGGGCACTCCAGCCTGGGTGACAGAGTGAGACTCCAACTCAAAAAATAAATAAAATAAAGCCCAAGAACCAACATAATATTTGGGGAAGAAGACAGAGTCGCCGAACACCAGAAAATTAAAACTCGCCAAGCCTTAAAAGTTGTTAAATTCAGGCCCCATGGTTTACAGGTGAAAGCACAGCCAGGGAGATGATGGCCAAGGTCACTGAGTTTCTGGTAGCTCTTCTGACTAGTCTAGCTGTAACTTCCCTTCTGTGTAGAAACAAGGATGACACTGCCGTTCCTCGTGTTTCGCGTCACGCTGCAAAAATTGGGAAAGAAAAGGATCTTGGGTGTCACAACCCCGTGCCTGACCCCTGCCGCTGCGCCTCGCCAGTCTTCAGCCAGCTGGTCATCCAGCCTCGGCTTCAGCGCTCCCAGTGTCTGGGGAATGAGGAAATCTTTTTTTTTCTTTTGAGTTGGGGTCTCACTGTGTCACCCAGGCTGGAGTGCAGTGGCACGATCACAGCTCACTGCAGCCTCGACCTCCTGAGCTCAGGCTATATCCCTCTGCCTCGACCTCCCAAGTAGCTGGGACTATAGGCACACACCACCACACCTGGCTAATTTTTAAAAATATTTTGTAGAGATAAGGTCTCTGTTGCCCGGGCTGGTCTCAAACTCTTGACCTCAAGCAGTCCTCCTGCCTTGGCCTCCCAAAGTGCTGGGATTACAGGTATGAGCCACCACGCCCAGCCTGGGGAATCCTTTCCTTGGAGATGTTGGCCCTGTGGAATGTTCCACTTCTTGAAAGGTAGTTCTTATAATGAGTCCAGGTCTACCTGTCTGAACCATCCTGGAATTATCACACCGTAGCTTCCAAGGCAGCATGGATGGCAGCTTGCAGTCTTCCTTGGATGGGAACGGAGGGAACCATGATTGTTCCTGTGCGTGCTTATTTGCATTTGCATTTGCTGATACTTGTTTACTTATTTATTAAAAGCAGGATTTATCGAGAGGACAGAAAAGCTCCCAGTGCGGGAAGGAATCCCAGGGGGTTGCCTCAGCGTTTGCTGACATTTAAAGCTTGGTTTGACACCGGGTATGGTGGCTCCCACCTGTCATCCCAGCACTTTGGGAGGCCGAGGCAAGAGGATTGTCTGGACCCAGGGGTTCGAGACCAGCCTGGGAAACTTGGTGAGACCTCGTCTCTACAATAAAATTAAAAAACTAGCTGGGTATGGTGGCGCACACCTGTGGTTCCAGTCACTTGGAAGGCTGAGGGGGAGGGATCTGAGCCCAGCAGGTTGAGGCTGCGGTTGTCGGAACCATGCCACCACCCTCCATCCAGGCTAGGTGACAGTGAGACTGCAACTCAAAAACAAAACAAAACAATAAAAACATATTTGCGATGAGAACCCTAAGTTGGTCTCCTTAGTATACAGATACATAGAGTGTACCTGTCATTTAGCAGGGGCAATCCTAAGACCAAAAAAAAAACCCCACAAAACCTGTGGTGACCTAACCGGTCTGACCTCAGTCTGGTCCAGCCCAGCACACCAGAGGCCACGAGGGAGAGGTGGGAATAATCCCATGTAAGTGGAGAGTGGTTTGCCTTGCTGTACTTTGAGTGTGGCTAAGTAGATTTGAGGGTTGTCCGTGATTCTTGTAAGTCAGCCACACGCGGAAGATAACAAAACCGGCCCAAATGAAAGGGATGGCGCTTTCTCTGCCTCCCACCAATCTGTCCCTTTAAAAGAAAGATACCATTTTAACAGTGGGAAGATCACTGCTTTTCCAGCGGGACTCATTTTATGGAAAGAACATTTTGAAAACCATTTTTACCATTATATGTTTGCCAAAAAGCTAAGAAATACTATAAAAACACAAAGTTTTAGACACTTAGTAGTTGGAAATATTCCAACCTATAACAATACCCCAACACAGATTGTTTCCGTGGGCTTAATTTCTTAAAAATATAAAAAGACGGGCCAGGCGTGGTGGCTCATGCCTATAATCCCAGCACTTTGGGAGGCCGAGGTGAGAGGATTGCCTGAGCCCACGGGTTCAAGACCAGCCTGGACAACTTGGTGAGACCTCATCTCTACAATAAATCAAAAATTATCCGGGCAGGGTGGCTCATGACTGTAATTCCAGCTACTTGGAGGGCTGAGGCAGGAGGATTGTCTGAGCCCAGCAGGTCAAGGCTGCAGTGGCCAGGAGCATACCACTGCCCTCCAGCCTGGGTGACAAAGTGAGTTCAACTAAAAAAAAAAAAAAAAAAATATATATATATATATATATACACACACACAGATATATAAAGATAACATCTTTCTATTAATTTTTAACAAGTTGGCATCAGGGAAAATGAAAATTTACTGGCTGGATTTCAACCAAATTTTTGTGTGATTGACAGATGAGATTGAGAAATGAGTATAATTTAGTCAAAGAGCCATGCCTCCCACTTAGAGTTCCTTGTCTCCTTACTGCCCCCTGAATAGAAATGCTTGTTACAAGCCGGGCATGGTGGTCCTCACCTGTAGTCCCAGCTACTGTGGAGGCTGAGGAGGGAAGTTCACTTGAGATCAGGATGTTGAGGCTGCGGTGAGCTGTGATGGTGCCTCTGCACGCACTCCAGGCTGGGTGATGAGCCAGGCTTCGTCTCTAAGGAAATGAAAAATGGGGCGAGACCTCATCTCTACAATAAATTAAAAAAAATTAGCCAGGCGTGGTAGCGCGTGCCTGTAGTTCCGGCTACTGGGAAGGCTGAGGCGGAAAGATTGCCGGAGCCTAGTAGGTTGAGGCTGCGGTGGCCAGGAGCGTGCCACTGCACTCCAGTCTGGGTGACAGAGTGAGACTCCAACTCAAAAAAAAAAAAAGAAAATTAAAAATGGAATAGTCTTAAAAAAGAAATGTGTTATAACCACAAAAGAAAATAAGACACACAAATATAATGGTGAAAGTAAAAATCAATAATTTTTTTAGGAAAATTAACCAGACCCAGCTACTTTTTACATTTTTGTTGTAGTGAAGGGATCTGACTGTGTTGCCCAGGCTGGTCTCAAACTCCTGGACTCAAGTAGTCCTCCTACCTTGGCCTCCCAAAGTGCTGGAATGGCAGGAGTGAGCCACCAGGCCTGGCCAAAAATGAATAATTATTTTTTTTTGAGTTGGGAGTCTCACTCCATCGCCCAGGCTGGAGTGCACGGGCACGTTCACGGCCACCTCAGCCTCAACCCGCTGGGCTCTGGCGATCTTTCTATCTCAACCTTCCAAGTAGATGGAACCACAGGCATGTGCCAGCATGCTCGACTAGTTTTTTTATTTATTGCAGCGACGAGGTCTCGCCATGTTGCCCAGGCTGGTCTCGAACCAGTAGACTCAGACAAGCCTTTTGCCTCGGCCTCCCAGAGTACTGGGATGACAGGCATGAGCCACCGTGCGCAGTGGAGCCAGTTTGTTTTGAGCATGCAGACGTTAGCACCTTTTGCCAAGCTGACTCCTTTGGGGTTAAACGTCAACGGAGAGCACCTTCTCAGAGGGAGGCAGCTGGTCTGAGCTGGCTGTGCCCACCGGCCCAGACAACTTGCTTGAAAGGTGTCCATAAAACACTGAGCCCAGCAAGCCAGCCGGCCCGCCAGGGCTGCGCCCACAGAACACACCAGCCTGTGGTCTTGAGTCGTACTTTCTTGGGGTCCTGTGCTCCTGTGTGTCTCCTGGGTTGTTGTGGCCAGGTTGTGCACAGATGACACCCTCAGGAAAGAGGCCTTTGGGGAGCTGAGCTGTGCATGAGAGAACATCTGGCTCCAGGTTTCATCTCTCTCTCTCTCTTTTTGAGCCGGGGTCTCGCTCTGTCGCCCAGGCTAGAATGCAGGGGTACGCTCACGGCTTGACCTCCTAGACCCAGGCGATCCTCCTGCCTCCTCCTCCTGAGCCGCTGGGACAACAGGCGCACACCGCCACGCCTGGCTGATTTTCTGATGTTTTGTAGAGCCGAGGTCTTGCTATGTTGCCCCGGCTGGTCTCAAACGCCTGGGCTCGAGCAGTGCTCCTGTTTCGGCTTCCCAATGTGCTGGGATGACAGGCGTGAGCCACCATGCCCAGCCCTGGGCTTCCACTTGTGTGTGGTGAACCTAGGGTTAGAAACACAACAAAAATTGTGCCTGATACTTTTCTCTGCACCTTGCGACTTGCTGACAGTTCACTGACGCGTTGCTGACACCTCACCCTGCCTGTCCATCTCCCTCATCTTGGGGAAAAGTCGGGCGGGAAGGAGGGAGCCAGGAAGAGCGGGGGAGCCCTGCTCAGGGCTGGGGGACCTGGCGATCTCCAAGCACTGTCCCAGCTGCTTGACCCCACCTTTTCTTTTTAGAAGGAATCGTGTTATTCGGCTCGCGCCTGAGCTGAGGATGCATCAGATGGGGCGTCCACGTCGGGAGGGCTGGTGGGAGCCATCCTGTCCTCCCCCCGGAGCTGAGCACAGGCTCTTTAGATGTAGATCCCGAATTTAAAAGGAGTGCAGGCTGGGCGCAGTGGCTCAAGCCTGTCATCCCAACACATTGGAAGGTCGAGGTAAGAGGATTGCCTGAGTCCACGGGTTCGAGACCAGCCTGGGCAATTTGGTGAGCCCTCGTCTCTACAATCAATCAAAAAATTAGCCTGGCAAGGTGGCGCGCATCTGTGGTTGTTGGGAGCCGGCCATGGAGGCCCGCCTGAGCATTAGGGATCCAGGTGGGCTGTGGACCCTGAGACCACCAGGTTGTGTTCAGGAGCTGAAGGCCCATTCCCTCCTCCTTTCTTTGTTGTTTGGCATGACCCACTAGCAGGGACCTCGACGATCTAAGCATGAAGTTCTGAGAATATGATAGGCATGGCTGACTCTAGGGACCCATTGTTCCCGTTTCTCACAGACTGAGGTTTCGGCTTTAAACTTAACACAGTTCAAACTTAGATCACATTTGGGAGCCTTATACATGATACAAGCTTCGTTGTAAGATTTAAAAGTATATTTGTAGAATTAGTATATACATGTAGAGAGCTGTTTCCAGCTTTAGATGGTATAGATGATTATCTAGAGTTACCAGAAATGGCCCAGCACGAACTTTGGACTGGGCCACATTCCTAAGGGCCCAGCATCCACTTTGGGCTGGGCTGCATTCTTTTAAACCGGTTCTTTAGTTACCATTAGTGTAAGTTTTTTCTACTTATAATAGAAACTGAATTTATTTTATTCATAGAAAGTATTGTAGAATAGGTCATGCTACGTGAGGGAATTATGTTAGTTCAAGCATGATCAAACATGATACTTTAAGGTTTTCTAAGAATACAGCTAACTTTAGAAATTTCATTGTTCCCACTTTCTACTAATTGCGTTTTGGCTTTAGTACAATTACAGTTTGTATTTGGGTTTTATTTTAGAAGCTTTGTTGCTGATGATCAGCTTTATATATCAGGATTAGGAATTAGAAACTTTTATAGAAATTAAGCTAGATACATAGGATTTTAGAATAGCCATTTTGTTAAGAGATCATAATCAGTTGTTCCTGGAAAAGACCCAGCGTGATCTTTGGACTGGGCCACATTCTTTAGGAACTGGTCTGACCTATAATTAAGAGTTTTTTATAGTACAGGCAAAGTCAGCACAAAATAGAAAGGTATTAGGATTTAAGTCAGTCATTAGGTGTTGGGTATGCATACGTTTCAGAAGTTATTGATTATTAGGATTTTATGATGCTGGAATTGTTGGGTTGCCTTTGAGGAACAGAAACCAGGCATGAGGAACAGTGAGATGACTTTGGGACTGTCCTTCCTCATGCTTGGGAGAACGGCTGGTGGGTGGGGGACGCCCCTCGTCCACCTGGCTTTGTGTTCACGTGAAAGTCTTGTGATTTGACTGGGACTGTCCTTCCTCATGCTGAAGGAAACACCTGGTGGGTGGGGAGGATGTGCCTCGTCTACCTGGCCTTGTGATCACGTGAAAGTCTTGTGATTTAACATGTGAAAATTTGGGATAAAAGACTTAGTTAGTCCCATTAAACAGCTTCTGCTCATTTCACTGAACAGTTGTCCACTTTCTTTCTCTTTCTTCCTCTTTATATCTATCCCTCCATCTTGCTTTCTTTTAATCTCTATCCCTACTACAGAATCGGCTTCTGCACCAGACAGAGTCCAGTCTCTTTCTTTCTCCTTATTGCTCCAGAATATTCGCCGACGTTGCCCCACCTTCCAGGGACACTGTAAATCTCCTTTTGGGGGCTGGCCCCCCACATGTGGTTCCAGCTACTCGGAAGGCTGAGGCAGAAGGATCACCTGAGCCCAGCAGGTCGAGGCTGTAGTGGCCGTGAGTGTGCCCCTGCACTCCAGCCTGGGTGATTGAGTGAGACTCCAACTCAAAAAAAAAAAAAGCACAGAAGAGGGAGTGTTGGAACAGCCGAGACACGGGTCCCTCTGAGGTCGCAGCGGTGTTAGACCCAACGGTGGTGGTTGTCACTGAGCACGTTAAGACCCTTTCCTGGCTGGCGTCTCCCCGGTTCGCATCCGCGGACTGATTCTCTCCCAGCACACAGGGCTTCTCGGGGCTGCCTGTTTTCCTCTGTCATAGTTTCAGATCTTTGGGAAGTTACCAAGATGAAACTTTTACGTTAGCCACTTTCTAAAAGGAAAACTTAGACCGGTGCGGTGGCTTATGCGTGACATCCCAGCATCTCAGGAGGCTGAGGCGGGAGGATTGCTTGAGCCCAGGAGTTAGAGACCAGCCTGGGCAAGATGGCGAGACCTAAACATAAAAAATTAGCCAGGCTTGGTGGGTGTGCCTGTAGTCTCAGCTATTCTGGAGGCTGAGGCTGGAGGATCTCCTGAGCCCGGGAGATCAAGGCTGCAGTGAACCATGATCATGCCACTGCACTCCAGCCTGGGTGACAGAACAAGACCCCGACTCAACACAAAAAACAAGAAAGAAAAAAACCTTGCAGGGCCTCTACAGCCTTCAAGTGTATCATGAAGCATGTGTCGCCATCATAGAAGACAAAAGACTGAGATTCCGGTGTGTAGGGCTGTCACGGAGCTCAAGCAAAAGAGGTACACAGAAAGGACTTAATAATGTCTTTGTCAGGCTGGGCACAGTGGCTCATACCTCTCATCCCAACACTTTGGGAGGCCGAGGTGGGAGGATCTCTTGAACCCAGGAGTTTGAGACCAGCCTGGAGACCACAGCGAGACCTCATCTCTACAGAAAAATTAAAAAGTTAGCCGGGCTCGGTGGCTCAGCCTGTAATCTCGTGCTTTGGGAGGCCGAGGTGAGTGAATTGCCTGAGCCCGCGGCTTTGGGGATTAGTGAATAAAATTGGAAGTTCCCGATTACTCATTTGCCTTACATCGCAAGGACAGTATTTTATTTTATTTTATTTTTTGTGAGTCGGAGTCTCACTGTATCGCCCTGGCTGGAGCGCAGTGGCACGCTCACGGCCACCGTAGCCTCGACCTGCTGGGCTCTAGCATTCCTCCTGCCTCAGCCTTCCAAGTGACTGGTACTACAGGCAGGTGTCAACACACCCAGCTAATTTTTTTTTATTGTCGAGATGCGGTCTCACCAATTGCCCGGGCTGGTCTCGAACCCCTGGTATTTTCCGTGGTCCCGCAGGGCACAGAGTGGGAGGGCTCCTCAGCCAGGCACCGCCCGCCGTCTCCGCCTCTCGGGGCTGGAGCACGCGTGCGGGAGCCCCACTGACATCACCGCTCCGCTCTGGCTCCCCAGGTGCTGCCGCAGGGTGTCTCATCCGGAGGTGAGGGAGGAAAGGCAAGGATTGCCTCTTAGGGAAGCCCCTGTAGGCCGGGCTTGGTGGCTCAGCCTGTGACCCAGCACTTTGGGAGGCCGAGGCGAGTGGACGGCCTGAGCCTGCAGGTTCGAGACCAGCACGGGCAACTTGGCGAGACCTCGTCTCTACAATACATCACAAGAACTAGTCGAGCATGGTAGCTCGTGCCTGTAGTTCCGGCTACCATGCTCAACTAGTTTTTAATAATGTCTTTGGAAGGCTGAGGCAGAAAAATGAGCCCAGCAGGTGGAAGCTGGAGTGGCCATGAGTGTGCGACAGCACTCCAGCCTGGGCAAGGGAGAGTGAGACTCCATTTCAAAAAAAGAAAAGAAAAGGAAACCCCCTTCCGCTCGGCTCTGAGGCCCTCCTGGCCGTGGCTGGCAGGCTCACTGGAGACTCAGCAGGGGCTTCCGGCCGCCCTGCAGCGGGGACTGGCTTCCTCGGCTCGTGCATGCGCTTCCGAGCTTAGAGAACGGGAAGGGGGCGGATCTCGGCGTTTCGGGTCCACAGACACACACAGGGGGGAATCCCCCAGAACAAAGCCAGCCGAGCAGAACAGCTCTCCTGGGCCGACAGGTGCGGCTTTAGGGAGCTTTAACTGAAGTTGGCCTGGAAAGTAGACACAGGCCAGGCGCGCGGCTCACGCCTGCAATCCAGCACTTCGGAAAGCCGAGGAGCTGAGCTTGGGAGTTCGAGACCAGCCTGGGCCACATGGCCACACCTCATTGCTACAGAAAAGTTTAAAAATTAGCTGGGGCCGGGCTTGGTGGCTCAGCCTGTAATCCCGCGCCTTTGGGAGGCTGAGGTGAGTGGATTGCCTGAGCCCGTGGGTTTGAGACCAGCCTGAGCAACTTGGCAAGACCTCGTCTCTACAATAAATCAAAAAAATTAGCTGGGTGTGGCGATGCACACCTGTCATCCCAGCCACTTGAGAGGCTGTGGTGGGAGGATTGCCTGAACTCAGGAGCTTGAGACTGCAGTTAGCCGTGATTGCACCACTGCACAGAGTGAGACCTCGACTCAAAAAAAAAAGAGAGAGAATAAGGCAAACTGGAACTCCAACACGCTGCAGGTGAGATTGCAAAATGGCGTGGACACTTGGGAAACGGTTTGGCAGCATCTCATGAAAGCAAACGTGCGTTTATGTCCCACACCTGACCCAGCAGTCCCACTCTCAGGTGTTGACCCGAGGGCAAACGAGAACGCACACCCACACCAAGACTGGCATGCACACTCTCATGGCAGCATTATCCACAACAGGCCCAGGCTGGAAACAGACCAGATATCTGGCAAGTGCACGAACAGTCTCCTCGCTATGGCTGCCCCCTGCCCCCAAAAGACACGAGACGTGGACTCGTACGCACGGATGAACCACGAACACGTGACGCCAGGTGGAAGAAGTCGGCCATTAGAGCCTACACACGGCGTGGTCGCGTTCAGATGGAATTCTAGGAAAGGCAAACAGTGGCCGAGAGCAGGCCCGCAGTGGCCTGGAACTGGTGTCAGGTGAGGGCGATTGCGACAGGGCGAGAGGGAGCCTTCCAGGCGGCGGAGACGTCGTGCCTCCTGGCTGTGGTGACGGTGCATGACAGCGCCCGGCTGCCAACAAGTGTCAGGGTGTACAGGGGCACGGGTGGATTTTGTTTTGCAAAAACTACGCCTCGATCGATCTGGGGGCAATTTAAAGGATGCGCCAGGGAACTCCGTTAGGACTGATCTGAAAATTCCCCAGCAGGTCTGTGACAGCTTGAGTTTGCACACGGAAGAAGGTGTCTGTGTCTGTGTCCGCAGAGACTTCTCTTGACATCTACAGATGGCTGGGAGACGTCACGCCTTTTTACCGTCTTAGAATTTTGCTGGGCTCGCTTGTTACTCATTTAACAAATAAGTAATCAAAATAAGGTAAGACAGGTATGAAAGTAAGCTGAATTTAGACTCAAAATTATTATTATATTTTTTTTGAGTTGGAGTCTCACTCTGTCGCCCAAGCTCTAGTGCAGTGGCTGCTCCCGGCCACCGCAGCCTCGACCTGCTGGGC
>NW_007115413.1:22109-37907 GCF_000164805.1 Carlito syrichta
CACTCACCTCAGCCTCCCAAAGGCGCAGGATTACAGGCTGAGCCACCGAACCTGGCTCCAAAATTTTTAAGAAAGAGAAATGAGACCATTCTTTTCAGTTCAAACCTAGTGAAGTGGGTCACACTGGTTACGTGACCATACTTGGATTTTTAAAACCTAGTTAGAATAGTCCTAGTAGCCGGGCTTGGTAGCTCAGCCTCTAATCCCGCGCCTTTGGGAGGCTGAGGTGAGTGGATTGCCTGAGCCCGTGCGTTTGAGACCCGCCTTGGCAGGCGAGACCTCATCTCCACAATAAATCTAAAATTAGCCAGGCGTGGTAGTGCGCGCCTGTAGTTCCAGCTACTTGGAAGGCTGAGGCGGAAGGATCGCTGGAGCCCAGCAAGTCGAGGCTGCAATGGCCGGAAGCGGCCACTGCACTCCAGTCTGGGCGACAGAGTGAGACTCCAACTCCAAAAAAAAAAGAATAGTCCTAGCTAACATTCGCTGAGTTTTGCCATGTGCCTACCGGACACTGGCTAAGAACTTAATGACAACTGGCGGTGTACAGGTAAGTAGCCTGACCAGGTCGCACAGCTCGACAGAGGCTGTGGCTGTGCAAGGGGTGACTGGGACTATGAGTACCACCAGCACGCCCAGCTGACTTTTTTATTTTTTTTGTAGAGACGGGGTCTTGTTACGTTGCCCAACTGGTTTCGAACTGGTGAGCTCAGGGATCCTCCTGCCTCAGTCTCCCAAAGTGTTATGATTAAAGTCGTGAGCCACCACGCCCAGCCTCTAACCATTTTTTTTTTTTGAGTCGGAGTCTTACTCCATCCCCTAGGGTGGAGTGCATTGGCACACTCACGGTCACCCCAGCATCGACCTGCTGGGCTCAGCAATCCTTCTGCCTCAGCC
The DNA here is from genome assembly GCF_000164805.1 of Carlito syrichta. Taxonomy (NCBI): domain Eukaryota; kingdom Metazoa; phylum Chordata; class Mammalia; order Primates; family Tarsiidae; genus Carlito; species Carlito syrichta. The sequence continues at coordinate 23,004 of NW_007115413.1, forward strand.
TTCCAAGTAGCCAGAAGTATAGGCGCTTGCTACCTGCCCAGCTAATTTTTTGGTTTGTTGTAGAGATGAGTTCTTGCCAAGTTGCCCAGGCTGGTTTCAAACCCCTGAACTCAGGCAGTTCTCTCATCTCGGCCTTCCAGTGTCCTGGGGTTACAGACTTGAGCCACCGTGTCCGGCCAAGACTGATATTTTTGAATGTTCCAGGCTGGTCTCGAACTGTTGGCCTCAAGTGCCCTTTTCGTCTTGGACTCCCAAAGTGCTGGGATCACAGGTGTGAGCCACCTTGCCCGGCAGTTCGTTTCTTAAATTGTCGAGTGAGGGTGTTGATTTGATTTCTTTTTGTGTCTTTTCTTTCTTTTTAAAGCTTTTTTTGGTCGCCATATAATATTTGTCCATTTGTAGGGGCTCCGCGTGGTATTTTGCTACATGCATAGAATGAGCAGCACACAAGTCAGGGCATAGGGTGTTGCCTTGGGTGTGTGTCGTTTCTGTGCTGGGAGCAGTTCAAGTCCTCTGTTCTAGCTCTTCTGAAATATACGTGCAGCACTGTGGCCCGCAACCACCCTGCTCCGTTGGCGAACTCTGGAACCTGCTCCTCCCAGTTAACGCGTGTTTGCCCACAGACCAGCCTCTCTCGGGTCCAGGGGCTCATGCTGGGGTGCGCTTTGTCCTGGACAGCCTCCCGGGGGGCTGCCCCACTGCCCCTGGGGCGCAGGACACTGGGCTGGAGAGCTGGGGACCCTGCGGCTGAGCTGGGTCAGAGGGGTCGCCTGGTGGCAACACTCCCCGGTGTGGGAGGATGTCAGTGTGGCCTCTGCGATGCAGGGATGCAGGGGCCGCTGGGCCGCGGGCGGGCTGCAGGTCGGGGGGCGGGGCTCCCCAGATGGGACCAGCTGCAGCTGCCTAGGACTTCGGGACTGATCCAGGGTGAGCGCCCCCTGCAGCGACACCGTTGCCTGGAACTTGGAGGTGGGACCCAGGGAGCCCCCCCAGAGCGGCACTGGCCCTAGGACTTGGGACCGGATCCCGTGAACGCCTCTGGAGCAGTGACATTGCTGAGCACTTGGAGTGGGATGCTGTGCTCCCACCTAGAGCACCGTCATTGCTTAGGACTTGGAAGGTGGGACCCAGAGAGCCCCCCAGACCAATGCCGTTGCCTAGGACTTGGGAGCGGGGCCCAGTGAGGGCCCTGGAGCACCGTCGTTGCCTCGGACTTGAGGGTGGGGCTCAGGGAACCCCTCGAGAGCAAGGCCGTTGCCAGGACTTGGAGGTGGGACCCAGGGAGCCCCCCCAGAGCAGCCCTGTGCCTGGGACTTGGGATAGGACCCCGTGAGCCCCGCTGGAGCAATGACACTGGACCTGGAGGACTTGACACTGGCCTTGGAGCGGGAGGCAGTGACCCCACCTAGAGCACCGTCGTTGCCCAAGACTTGAGGGTGGGGCTCAGGGAGCCCCTCTGGAGCAACGCTGTTGCCAGGACTTGGAGGTGGGACCTGGAGAGGCCTCTAGGGCAACGCCATTGCCAGGACTTGGATGGGGACCCAGGGAAGCCCCGGGGCCCCGCCATCGCGGGGACGTGGGCTGGAACTCAGTGAGCCCCCACAGAGCGACGCCCTTGCCAGAGTTTTGGGCTGGGACCCAGCGACACCCCGGAGCCTCCTCATGGCCCAGGACGTGGGGCTCAGACCCAGTGAGCGTCCGCAGGGCAGCGTCATCCCCTAAGACTTGGCTGGGACCCAGGGACGCCCCCAGGGCAAGGTCGTTGCCTTGGACTTGGGGGTGGGACCCGATGAGCCTCTCTGGAGCAACGCCATTCCTAGGACTTGGGGTGGGACCCAGTGACGCCTAAAGCTCCTTCACTGCCTGGGTCTTGGGGGCCGAACTCAGTGAACCCCTCCAGAGCACCGCCATCGCTAGGACTTGGGAGTGGGCCCCAGTGAGCCCCCCGAGCACTGTCATTGCCTAGGCCTTGGGCCGGGTCCCAGTGAACCTCCCTAGAGCAGCACGATTGCCAAGACTCGGGGGAGGGCTTCAGCAAGCCCCCTAGAGCAACGCCATTGCCTAGGTCTCGGGGACAGGACCCAGTGAGCCCCCCGAGAGGAATGCCAGTGCCGAGGACTGGATGTGAGCCCATCGAGAGCAATGCCCTCGTCTAGGAGTTGCAAGGTGGGAACCAGCCAGCCCCCTAAAACAACACCATTGCCAGGACTTGGGGGTGGGATCCAGTGAGCCCCCCTAGAATGAGGTCATTCATGCCCCCTAGGACTTGGGGGTAGGACCAGTGAGATCCCCTAAGGCAAGGTCATTGCTTTGGGCTTGGGGTTGGAACCCGGTGAGTCCCTCTAGCGCTATCATTTCCTGAGACTTGGGGTCAGACCCAGTGTCCCCCCAGAGCAACATTATTTCCTAGGACTTGGGCTGGGACCTAGTGAGCCCTCCTAGAAAAACGCCATGCCTAGGACATGAAGTGGGACTCAGTGAATCCCCCAGAGCAATGCCATTGCTAGGACTTGGGGGTTGAATGCAGTGAGCCCCTCTAGGGTAGCGTCTTTGCCTAGAACTTGAGGTGGGACCCAGTGAGCCCCCATATAAAAAGGTCATTGAGGGTTTGAGACCAGCCCGGGCAACTTGGTAAGACCTCATCTCTACAATAAATAAAAAATCAGCCGGGCATGGTAGCGTGCGCCTGTAGTTCCAGCTCCTTGGAAGGCTGAGGCGGAAGGATATCCAGAGCCCAGCAGGCGAGGCTGCGGTGGCCGGGAGTGGCCACTGCACTCCAGTCTGGGCGACAGAGTGAGACTTCAACTCAAAAAAATAAATAAATAAATAAAATACAATACAATAAAATAAAAAGGTCATTGCGACTGGGCTCAATGGCTCAATCTGTAATCCCAGCACTTTGGGAGGCTGAGGCGAGAGGATTACCTGAGTCCATGGGTTTGAGACCAGCCTGGGCAACATGGCGAGACCTCATCCCTACAATAAATCAAAAAATTAGCCGGGTATGGTGGCTCCCGCCTGTAGTTCCAGCTACTTGGAAGGCCGAGGCATAAGGATCTCCTGAGCCCAGCAGGCCGAGGCTGCTGTAGCTGTGAGCATGCCACTGCACTCCAGCCTGGGAGACAGCGTAAGACTCCAACTCAAAAAAAAAAAAAAAAAAAAGACACTGTGTCTGCCAGGCACAGTGGCTCAAGCCTGTAATCCCAGCAGTTTGGGAGGCCGACGTGAGAGGATTGCCTAAGCTCCGGGGTTCAAGACCAGCCTGGACAACTTAGTGAGACTTCATCTCTACAACAAATCAAAAAATTAGCCGGGAGCAGTGGCACATGCCTGTAGTTCCAGCTACTTGGAAGGCTGAGGCGGAAGGATCGCCAGAGCCAGTAGTTTGACACTGGGGTGGCTGTGAGTGTGCTACTGCCCTCTAGCCTGGACAACAGAGTGAGACTCTAACTCAAAAAAAAAAAAAGAAAGAAAGGTCATTGCCTAGGACTCGGGGTGGGACCCAGAAAGCCCCCTAGAGCAACGTCATTGCCTAGGTCTTGGTGGGTGTGACCTAGTAAGCCCCACAGAACAATAGCAGTGCCTAGCACTTGGGTGTGGGACTTAGTAAGCACCCCTAGAGCAAAGTCATTGCCCAGGACTTCGGGCTGGGTCCCAGTGAGCTCCCCTGGAGCAATCCCATTGCCTAGGATTTGAGCTCCCCCAGAGAGAAATCGTCACCTAGGACGTGGGGTGGGACCCAGCAAGTCCTCCTAGAGCAACGCCATTGCCAAAGTTTTGGGCTGGGACCCAGTGAACCCCCTAGAGCAATGTTATTGCCTAGGACTTGAGTGGGCGACTCACTGAGCCCTCTAGAGGAAGGACATTGTGTAGGTTTGGGGGTGGCACTCGGTGAACCCCCAGAGCAAGGTCATTGCTTTGGAGTTGGGGGTGGCACCCAGTAAGCCCCCCAGGAGCAACGCCATTGCCTAGGACTTGGGGTGGGCCCCAGTGAGCCTTTCTAGATCAAGGTCATGGCCTAGGACTGGTGGGTAGGATCCAGGGAGCCCCCTAGAGCCACTCCGGTGCTAGGACTTGGGGAGGGACGCCGTGAGCGCCCTGGAGAGCAGCGCCATTGCCCAGTGTCCATTCGGCTCTCAGGGCTATCATCAGAGCCTCCCAGCATCAGGGGTTGTCTGTGTCTGGGGTCACGTAGTCCGTGGTGGGAATGGCAGCCCTGGACGTCTTGCGCTTCCCTTTCCCCATGCTGGGGACCTCCGTGGGCTCCCCGCTGATCCCGGTGGCGCCGGCTGTCTCCTCCTGCATGCACGTCTCTGCTGCGTCCCTGCCTGCTCCCTCCGTTGCCGTCTTCCAAGGTCACTCTCCGCTGGCTACCGCGGTTCTTCTTTCCAGAGGAGGCGGGGTGCCAGTGTCTCTAGTCGCTGTCTTTGTTTCCTGTTTTGTTTCCGAGTAGGGTCTCGCTCTGTCCCCGATCCTGGTTCACCGCAGCCTGGACCTCCTGGGCTCGGGCCATCCTTCCGCCTCAGCCTCCCGAGTAGCTGGGGCTATAGTGCGGGCCGCCCCACTTGGCTAATTTTTTTTATTTTCTGTAGAGACAAGGTCTTACTATATTGCCCAGGCTGGTTTTTAAATATATATTTTACAAAGCGGATGGCCGGGTGCGATGGCTCAAGCCTGTGATCCCAGCGTTTTGGGAGACAGAGGTGAGAGGATCACCTGCTCTTTTCTGGCGTGCAGGATGCATAGTCTGGATTCCGAAAACGCAAGGCGTGTCAGAGGGTCTCTCCTCTCGCGAGGGCTCCCGGCAGCGTGGCAACTTCTACCCCGGTGAGCGCTTTCTGTCTTTTCTGACTCAAGGTTCTGGTGTCCCTTAGTGTCCAGAAGTGGAACTGCAATGCTGTCCCGTGGCTGGGCCGGCAGAGGGGCTGGCAGAAGCATCGGCCTCTGAGCTGCCCAGCACGCTTCGGCCTCTTCCCCCTGCTCCTCTGTCAAGCAGAATTCCCACGGGCGTCACACACGAAAGACTGCCGGGTCAGATCGGGCAGGGAGCTTTTGAGGGGGCTGCCTTTTTCTTTTTGTCAGCTAGGGTCTCCCTCTGTCGCCCAGACTGGAGTGCAGGGCACGCTCCCGGCCACCACAGCCTCGGCCTGCTGGGCTCCGGCGATCCTTCCGCCTCAGCCTTCCGAGTAGCCGGAATTACAGGCATGCGCTACCATGCCCGGCTGATTTTTTGATTTATTGCAGAGATGAGGTCTTGCTGCCCAGGCGGGTCTCGAACCTGCGGGCTCAGGCAATCCACTCACCTCAGCCTCCCAAAGGCGCGGGATCACAGGCTGAGCCACCGAGCCTGGCACACCCAGCTAATTTTTTGATTTATTGTAGCGGAGCAATCGCGTCAAGTTGCCCAGGTTGGTCTCAAACCCCTAGCAAACCTCTCACCTCTGCCTCCCAAAGTGCTAGGATTAGAAGTGTGAGCTACTGTGCCTGGCTGAGGAAGCATTTTAATGGAGGCACAATATGTAAATGCAATTTAATTCTAGGTTTTTTTTTGTTGTTGTTGTTTTCATTGGAGTCTCACTCTGTCACCCAGGCTGGAGGGAAGTGGTATGCTCCTAGCCACCGCAGCCTCAACTTGCTGGGCTCAGGCAATCCTCCCCCCTCAGCCTTCCAAGTAGCTGGAACTACAGGCATGCACCACTATGCCCAGCTAAAGCTTTTCATTTACTGTAGAGACACGATCTCGCCAAGTTGCCCAGGCTGGTCTTGATCCCTTGGACTCAGGCAATCCTCTCTCCTTGGCCTCCCAAAGTGAGGGATTATAGGTGTGAGCCACCACGCCTAGTGCCTTTTTTTTTTTTAAATTCAGGGTCTCACTCTGTTGCCCAGGCTGGAGTACAGTGGCACGATCATGGCTACCACAGCCTCAACCTCCCAGGCTCAGGCGACCCTTCCACCTCAGCCTCCTAAGTAGCTGTGACTACAGGTGCTGCCACCTCCCGCAGCTAATTCTTTTATTTTTTGTAGAGACAAGGTCTTGCTATGTTGCCCAGGCTGGTCTTGAACCCCTGGACTCAAGCGATCCTCCTTCCTCAGCCTCCCAAAGAGCTGGGATTGTAGATGTGAGCCACCATGTTTGGCTGGAGGATCTGTCTTTTGCAGACACTGTTTTCTTTCTCTTGCAATCTAAAGAAGAAAGCAAAGGAATAACAAATGTCTTTGCTTCAGTTCACCACGGTGGCTGACGACATGGGTATTACCTACAATGAATCCTAATGGGATCAGAAGCAGAGTCTGGCCGTTTTTAAAAAGGAGACCCAAGGGAGAGGGAAAGCGTAGGGCTTTCCATCCTTTTAAGGTGTTCTGGGCCGGGCTTGGTGGCTCAGCCTGTCATCCCAGCACTTTGAGAGGCTGTGATGCCTGAGCTAATTGCAATAAATCAAAAATTAGCCAGGCACGGTGGCGCGCACCTGTAGTTCCAGCTACCTGGAAGGCTGAGGCGGGAGGATCGCCGGAGCCCAGCGGGTCGAGGCTGCGGTGGCCAGGAGCGGCCACTGCCCTCCAGTCTCGGGAAGAGAGTGAGACTCCAACTCGAAAAAAAAAAGCATCCTGGGGTGAAACTTAGGAAAATATATTTAGTTCTAGTTTCCATAGCTAAGAAGATTAAGAACGCTGAAGAAAGGTTCAAGAACGATTACATAAACGGAACTCCAGCTGTACTTGAAGACCTTATTGGGGGACCCAGAAAGGTACAAGTAAGTCACGGTCCTTTCCTCAGGAGCTGGACAGTCCTGTGGGCTTTTGAGTTCAGATCCAGGGTCTCTCTCTGTCATCCAGGCTGGAGACCAAAATCTTGGCTTCAAGTGATCGCCCTGCCTCAGCCTCCCGAGAAATTGGGATGATAGGCATGAGCCACTGTGCCTGGCCTCTTCTGCTGTTTGATGTGTTTATTTTATTTTCTAGAGACAGGGTCTCGCTCTGCTGCCCAGGCTGGAGTGCGGTGGCACAGTCATAGCACACTGCAGCCTCCAACTCCTGGACTCAAGTGATCCTCTTGCCTAGCCTTCCAAGCAGCTGGGTTATAGGCACGTGTCGCCATGTCCGGCTCATTCTTTCTGTTTGTTGTCGTGGTTGGGTCTCGCTGTGTTGCCCAGGCTGATTTCAAACTCCTAGCCTCAAGCGATCCTCCCACCTCGACCTCCCAAAATGCTGGGGTTACAGGCACGATCGACCGCTTCCAGTCTGATGGTTTAGTCTTTTGGTAACGGCCTTTAGCCTGTGAAGGTTTTGACAAGAAAATCTCAACCAGTTGCCCTGAGCTCGGTGCGAAAAGAACAAGGGGGCAGCTGGCATGGCTCAGGAGGCTTTTAAAAAATTTTTTTATCAGGGGCTTGAGAATCGTAAGGCCTGTAAACCATCGACAGGACGGGGTCCTCGTTTAGAAAGCTGTTTCCCACGGAGAACGTCTTGGGTTTCTGACTAGGTTCGGCTGTAGTCCTGGCTTGCTATGACAGACAGAGGAATGGACTGGGTGGTCTCCCTGAAGCCCTGTTCGTCTCGAGACCTTGGCTTTAAACGGTGCTCTTTGGCCGGACTCTGTGGCTCAGCCTATCATCCCAGCACTTTGGGAGGCCGAGGAGAGTGGATTGCCCAAGCCCGCGGGTTCGAGGCCTGCCCGGGCAACTTGGTGAGCCCTGTCTCTACAATAAAATACACAATAGCTGGGCGTGGTAGTGCATGTCTGTAGTTCTGGCTACTTGAAAAGCTGAGGTGGAAGGATTGCTGGAGCCCAGAAGGTGACACTGGGGCGGCCGTGAGAATGCATGCCACTGTACTCCAGCCTGGGCGAAGGAGTGAGACTCCAACTCAAAAAAAAAAAAAGCAGTGCTCTTCATCCTAGAGTTCCATGTCTCCCAGGCGCGAGCCACTTTCGTGTGAGGGTGGCCCACACATTAGGGACCTGGCGCAGCTGGAGCGAGCAGACCTTGCCTTCATGAGCACAAGACCGCCCCGCAGGAGGGCGTTGACGGAAAGGAAGGGGGTTCTGGTTAGTGGTCAAGGAGGCTTTTTTGCATTCTGAGGGAGGAGGAACTAGCGTTTCATCTGTCATTCTTGAACTCTCAGGTCCCAAAAAGGTGTTGAGTGATGAGGTTGGGCTGGGCAGCATAGTAAGACCCCCTCTCTAATACACAGTAGAGAAAAAAATCGAGGAAGCCTGCAGAGGCTTTTCAGCTTGCCACTGGGGGGCCCAGCGGTAGCCCAACTGCCTGTATGCCCACCTCCAGTCTCACATGGCTGAAAAGAGCACAGCTTTGTGCTAAGAGGGATGGCGCGTAGGAAGCAGCCAAGGTGGTCGCTCCTGGGAATTCTATTTTTTTTTTTTTTTGAGTTGGAGTCTCACTCTGTCACCCAGGCTGGAGTGCGGTGGCACGCTCCCAGCCACCGCAGTCTCGACCTGCTGGGCTCCGGCGACCCTTCCGCCTCAGCCTTCCAAGTAGCTGGAACCACAGGCGTGTGCCACCACGCCCGGCTAATGTTTTGATTTTCTGTAGAGATGAGGGCTTGCCAAGTTGCCCTGGTGGGTCTCGAACTCCTGGGCCAAGGCAAGCCTCCTGCCTTGGCCTTCTGAAGTTCTGGGACTACAGGCACTCGCCACCACACCCATTACGTTTTCTATTTTTTTTTTTTTTTTGGTAGAGATGAGGTCTTGCTATGTTGCCCAGGCTGGTGGGATCCTTTTTCAGGACTAGCGTTAATGCAGTTTCATCAGCACCACCAGGGAGTTTTTTTCCGCTGTAGTTCAAATGACGGCAGGGTAGTGTCCTCACCCATGACTCCAGTGTGCATTAATTCATTACAGGCAGTAGCCAGGAAGGAGGGCATAGGAGGGGACCGGGGGCACCGGGCAGCCTGCGGTGATCTGACATATAGCTCAGAGCCCAATGGTGTCAGGTGACGCGGCCTGGACAGCTGCCTCTCTGTTTCCAGCAGTGACGAGTGCCCGTCACACCGCCTCCTCTGTGAATACTGAACGAGTGTCCTCTGGGCGCCAAATGCCGAGTGCCCCGGGGAGAGGTCCACACAGCAAGGGCACGGAGACCTGTGTGGCTCCACGGCTTTTAGGAGCTCATCTTTTATTAACTGTCCTATTTTCCTTTTAAAATTAACCTTATTGCTTCTTTTCAACTGGCTGTCCCCGAGGAGAGGCTGGGAAGGACAGGGTTCTATTTCTGCGTTTAAATAATGTAGCAGCAGCCCAGGAGGCCCACGCGGCACTGCAAGCACGGCAGTTTCACGCGTGTGGAAGAGCCGTCGCCTTGCGTGGACGTGAGCCGGGTCATGTGCCCCAAGTGGTTTCCTGACTAGAAAGAGCTCCCTTCTACCACCTGCCCGATGCTGGTTTCCCTCATTTCAAGGAAGGGAAGACCGCCTGAGCGCACTGCAGTGATTCGCGCGATGGGATCGTGGTCTCATGAGTGTCAGGACAAGACTAGGACTGGGTGCTGCGACTCCCAGTCCGTCTGCCGTGCTTGGTCTCTGCTTTCCTTTAGGGAGTCCCTGATACGACAATATGGCAACTAGAAGGCGATGCTTGCAAGTAAGGATGGCGCTGACATGTAGGGCGCAGGGGGAGGGCTGTGTCCAGAGGACACATATCGGGGTTTTCTCTGCTGGGGGATGGTTCCCTTTACCATGACTTGTGATGATAAAGTGTCTGGGGCTGGGCTGGGTGGCTCAGCCTGCAATCCCAGCACTTTGGGAGGCCGAGGCGAGTGGATTGCCTGAGGTTAGAGACCAGCTCGGGCAACCTGGCAATACCTTGTCTCTACAATTAAAAAAAAAAAGCCAGGCGTGGTCGCGCACGCCTGTAGTTATGGTTACTTGGAAGGCCGAGGTGGAAGGATCACCGGAGCCCAGCAGGTCGACGCTGGGGTGGTTGTGAGTGTGCCACTGCTCTCCAGCCTCGGCGACAGAGTGAGACTCCAACTCAAAAAAAAAAAAAAAAATTTAAAAAAGGACCTGGGACTGTCCCAGTTTGAGCCTTAAACTGGGTTAATTATTAATAGTATCCTTGTTCACTTTCAAAAGGGTTCTGTTTTAGATGATAAATTATGTAGTCAGGGGTTGTACCGCACACGTATGTCTTACACACTTTTACGCGTCTATCATATGCCAACAAGTTTCTGAAATGCAGGCGGTCTGACCCACGGTCAGGAGTCTCCTACCCTGGGAGGCTGTTGTAGCCGCAGCCCCGGTGGGGACGTCCTGAGCAGAGGCGGGGGCTCTCGTCTTGGGCTTCTCAGAACCCCACCCTTGTTTCTTGTCCTCTGTGTGGCTGGGGAAGGAGCGTGCCCCTTAACCCTGGCTGTGAAGGTCAGTCTGCGACAGTGTCCGAGAACGCGCTCTGTGAGCGAAGATGCTTTTCTACTCTGAGTGGCAGGAGTTCCCGAAATCCAGCATCCCTGCAGTGGGGCCGGCAGGCTGACCTTCCCATCACGCAGCCCTTCTCTCAAAACCTGTGCTTCCCGAGGCCCTGCAGAATGAAGTCTGAACTCCCGCTGAACTCGGCACTCAAGGCACCACAGACCGACCCAGCCGTCCTTGAGCGCCATGGCCTGCAGTCCCAAAGCCGGCCACAGGCCTTCCGCACGTGCGGTTCCCTCCCGGGCCTCCCCTGAAGGCCCTTTTCCTCCCCAGAATTCGCATGTGGAAGCCCACACTGTGGCTGCATTTGGAGGAGGGACCACCAAGGGAGCCATTAAGGCTGGATGAGGTCGTAAGGGTGGCCCGACCCAGTGCGATCAGTGTCCTTCCAAGAGACCCAGGGCCGGTCTGTCCTCCAGTCGTGCTCAGAGGCGAGTTGGTGCGAGCACAGAGCGGCTGCCCCTGAGCCAGGGAGAGGCCCTCCCCAGAGTCCCCGCCGTCCTTGGTCAGAGCGTCTAGGCTCCTGAGCGGTAAGCAAGTATCCTGCCGGCAGCCTGGGCGCCTGGGCCGCCCTCCTTGGACGGGCTCCGACTCTGCGTGTCCAAAACCTCTGCTTCAGGGACCGACCGGCTCAGACCGGGACGCAGCCCTGGGTCCTTCCACTTCACACGCTCTTCCTTCAAGTCGCTCTTGCGTTCCAGGGGCGTTCGTGCACACATTCACTGGCTTCCGTGCCCGCACATTTTTGGGGTGACCTCTGATTCGTTTCGGCAACTCCCCCATGCCTAGCGAAGTGTTGGGAACTTACTAGAGACACGCTATACGTTGGCTCATACATAAATACAAGAGGAGAAAAAGAAACAGAAAACTAAAACTTTTTTAAAATTTAAAGAGGAAGCAGAGAGTTAGGGAGATGTATTAATGGAGAGAAATCTGTTAAATCTTGTTTAGTGATTTAAAAAAATGCATATGTTTAACTAATTGATTTGCCTTTTGAGTTGGGGTCTTGCTCTGTTGCCCAGGCTAGAGCACAGTGTCTCCAAGCCCTGGAGTCAGAGCCATGTCGGTCGGAGCGGAGGGAGGGCTCAGAGTTGCAGGCTCAGGACCTGCCCTTCCTGCCGTGGTCCTTGTCCTAGTTGCCACCCCCCTGCCAGCCTTCCCTAGTTCCCAACTCTTCCTCACTCCCCAGATGTAGTTTTCACATTTAGACATTTTTCCAGGCACAGTGGCTCACGCCTGTCACCCCAGCACTTTGGGAGGCCCAGGCGAGAAGACTGCCTGAGTCCAGGGGTTCGAGACCACCCTGGACAACATGGCGAGACCACATCTCTACAACAAAAAATGAAAAAAGTTGGCCAGGCATGGTGGCGCACGCCTATGGAAGGCTGAGGCAGAAGGATCGCCCGAGCCTAGCAGGTCCAGGTTGCAGTGGCTTTGAGTGTGCCCCTGCACTCCAGCCGGGGTGACAGAGCAAGACTCCCACTCAAAAAAACAAAAAAAGCAGATTTTTGAGCAAGTTCTACTCCATGGTCCAACATCTGAAAACTATGGAAGTGAAATGCTTCCCTCAAGGCCTCACCTGGGTTGAAGGCCACACTGATGAAGGGCACCAAGCAAGCTTGCTTGTTCCTGTGTCCACGGCCCAGCTGAAGGCTGGAACAACCAGTCACAAAGAACATTCTAGACGGTTCTAGAAAAGCCCCCGCCAGGCGCGGTGACTCCAGCCTGTCACCCAGCACTTTGGGAGGCCGAGGCGAAAGGATTGTCTGAGCCTGGGGCTCGAGACGTGCCCAGGTAACTCGGCGAGACCTCATCTCTACAATAAACCAAAAAATGAGCCGAGTGTGGTAGCGCGCTCCTGTAGTTCCAGCTACTTGGAAGACTGTGGCGGAAGGATCGCCTGACCCAGCAGGTCGAGGCTGCGGTGGCCGGGAGCGTGCCACTGCATTCCAGCCTGGGCGGCGGAGTCAGACTCCAATTAAAAGAGTAAAAAAAAGAAAGGTGGCGTTTTTAGATATTATCCCACTTGGAGGTTGTTTTCTTTTTGCCAACTGTTGTGAAAACCCTCCCGTTTGCTAAGCCAACCGCGTTGTGTTCAAGCGAGCGAGAGCGAGGCGTTGCTTCTCCCAGAGTAAATAGGTTTGATTCTCTGGAAAGTCTGGGCAGCCCCAGCGTGTTCCTACCTGGTTCCTGTTTTTCTGCAGAAGACCTGGTGTTGTGGTGCAATTAAAATGTCACTCTTGAAGCAACAGCTTTGAATACCTTTTCTTGATAACTCGGCAAGTTTTGGAAAAAAGAAAAGCTTCTGTATAAAATCCAAGATTTATGGTGAGAACCCAGCATGCAGAGAGCCACGGGTGTCCTATGGCCATCGTGAAGGAGCTCAGACTCTGCAAGACTTTAGTCCGGATGCGTGGCCTCCCGAGCCGAACCGGCCGGCCTGGGCGCTCCCTCCCCAGCACAGAAACGGAAGTCGCCCTTGCCCTCAGGGAAGGACTCTGGCAAGGGAGGCTGCTTAGGGAGAGTGTTTGCTTGGAGTTTCTGGCTTTAGCTGGATGACTTGCTCAAGGTCAGTCAGTCAGAACCAACCTGGGTTAAACATCGGCAACCCTCCCGCCATCGCCTGCCTTCCGGGCGCCTCTGCGTTATGAAACGCGGTCGTAATTCAGAGGCTGTGGGTATCGTTTTTCTTCTGGATTTCAGAAGGGGTTCCTGGAAGCAGGAGTTGCCTTTGCTCTCTGCTCAGAAGGCCAGGAAACCTACAAGGCCAGCGTGAGCTTGGGCAGCTCTTTACCCGAGGGAGGACAGCCTCCGGACTGGAAAGCCTCCCGCCTAGAAGATGTCTCCTTCTCAGGAGCAACTTCTTGGCTCAGGTATCCAGCCTGCTCTGTGCGTCTTGGGCATACAGGGGGAGAGAATCCTGCCCATCACCCAGGACCCCAAAGGAGCCCGTGTGAATTTTTTTGTACCGTAAACAGTCTGGGCGGGTCGCCTCTGACCTTTGTGTTGGGACGTCCTGCACTTCTGACTTGCTGAGTGCCACACTCTCCTGGCTGGTCCAGCCTTCTCTGAAGAGCCCAGGAAATGGCTGCAGGTGTGGCAGACCCCTCTCCCTTCTCCACTCCCCCGCACCGAGGTGTGTGCTGAGCACTCCAGGGCGTTGCCCGCCTGCTCTCAGCTCCCTCACACACAGTCGTTGCCACGGTTGATATGAAGCTGACTGGTTCACTTTCAATCCCCCGATTTACAAGGACCCTGTCTACCCTCGACTTCTGCCAGCGATCCCTAAAATCCCAACTTTTCTGCACATCCACAGTGCCATTCTAGCGAGTACAAGCCAGGCTTCTTCATCTGATTTCTCGGCTCAGGAGTAGCTGGGACAGGCGCATGCCACCACGCCCGGCTAGTTTATTTGTTTATTATTTTTATTTTTTTTTTGAGTCGGAGTCTCACTCTGTGTGCCCAGACTGGAGGGCAGTGGCCGCTCCCGGGCACCGTGGCCTCGACCTGCTGGGCTCCGGCGATCCTTCCGCCTCTGCCTTCCAAGTAGCCGGAACTACAGGGTGCGCTACCATGCCCAGCTAATTTTTGGATTGATTGCAGAGATGAGGTCTCGCCGAGCTGCCCAGGCGGGTCTCGAACCCGCGGGCTCAGGCCATCCACTCACCTCGGCCTCCCAAAACACGGATGACAGGCTGAGCCACCAAGCCCGGCCTACTTGTTTGTTATAGAGATGAGGCCTCTCTGTGTTGCCCAGGCTGGTCTCAAACTCCTGGGCTCTCCTGTCTCAGTGTCTCAAAGTGCTGGGATCACAGCCGGGGCCACCACGCCTGGCCTTTGCCTTCTCAAACAGAGGAGTATGGGAAGCAGGGGCAAGGACAGCGCCAGGAGCTGAAAGGCCAGGAACTAGGGTTGGGACCTGACTTGAAAGAATCCGAGTAAGAATGCTTTCACTTCTTTAACACGCTGCACATATCGTCTGGAACACCTCCCATTGTCCCAGGCCTTGGTGATACACAATTCTTGCCCTCAGGGAGCTTCAGTTCTGTGGGAGGAAACGGATAACAAGCCACGTTAATGATTTTTTGAGCCGGGCTCGGTGGCTCGGCCTGTAATCCTGCACCTTGGGAGGCGGAGGTGAGTGGACTGCCTGAGGCCGCGGGTTCGAGACCTGCCTGGGCAACTTGGCGCGACCTCGTCTCTACATAAATAAAAAAAAAAATCAGCCGCGCGTGGTAGCGCATGCCTATAGTTCCGGCTACTCGGGAGGCCGAGGCGGAAGGCCCGCCGGAGCCCAGCAGGTCGAGGCTGCGGGGGCCGGGGGAGGCCACTGCCCTCCAGTCTGGGCACCGAGTGAGACTCCGACTCAAAAAAAAATCCTGATTTTGTTGGCGCCACCACGCCTGGCGGGTTCGAAACACTGCTTGGGTAGAGGCGGGTCTTGCGACCCCGGCCTCGGCCTCCCGCAGCGCTGGGATGCCG
>NW_007115414.1:0-348 GCF_000164805.1 Carlito syrichta
CCTAGTTAAGTCAGTGAGCTAAGTTAGCTGACTTGCCGGCTGGCTAGCTAGGTGACTAGCTAGTTAAACCAGCTGGCTAGCTGGATAGCTATGTAGTTAAGTTAACTAGTCAAGTCAGCTGGTTAGCTGACTGGATAGCTATCTGGCTGGCAAGTTAAGCCAACTGGTTAGCAGGCTGATAATTTAGGTGGCCAGCTAGTTAAGCTGGCTGGCTAATCGGATGACCAGCATGGTGGCTGTCTAGTTAAGCCAGCTGGCTATTCCACTGTCCACCTAACTAGTGGGTTTGCTTACTATCCATCAGTTCAGCTAACTAGTCACCTCACTCACCTGCCACCTGGTAAGCAA
>NW_007115415.1:0-348 GCF_000164805.1 Carlito syrichta
CGAAGCCCCGACGCCCCTGGATGCCCACTCCCCCACATTCCCCGCCGCTGGGGAACTAGGTGGGGCCCGCAGGGAGGCCCGGTGCCCCCACCCCACCTCCCAGGGCCCCACACGCACCCTTGGCTCCTCGAAGACCTCGTCCGGCGTGGACCGTGCAGGCCCCGGTGCGCCCCGACGGCTGGGCACGGATACAGAGGGGCCGCCGTCCTCCTGGCAGTCGGCGCTCCGGTCCAGCCTGGGCCGGGCACTTGCGCTGGCCACGCGCTCCACCGCCCTCTCGGTTTCCCGGTCAAGCTCGCCCTCAGGCTCCCCTTCGTCCTTCGTCCGGGCGTCTCTCCCCGGCTCACC
>NW_007115416.1:0-348 GCF_000164805.1 Carlito syrichta
TCAAAAAAAAAAAAAAAAACTTAAATGATGTAATTCAAGGCCCGGTGCAGTGGCTCAAGTCTGTAATCCCAGCACTTTGGGAGGCCGAGACGAGAGAATTGCCTGAGCTCAGGGATTTGAGACCAGCCTGGGTAACTTGATGAGACCTCGTCTCTACAATAAATCAAAAAATAAGCCGGGCATGGTAGCTTGTGCCTGTAGTTCTGGCTTCTTGGAAGGCTGAGGTAGAAGGTTGAGGCTATAGTGACCATGAGCATGCCACTGCACTCCAGCCTGGGTGAGAGAGTGAGACTCCAACTAAAAAAAAAAAAAAAGAGAGAGAGAGAGAGAGAGAGAGAGAGAGAGAGA
>NW_007115417.1:0-348 GCF_000164805.1 Carlito syrichta
ATTGAAGCATAACATTAGGTTGTTTATTTGAGATCTTTTTTTAATGTATGCGTTTATTGTTATAAACTTTCCTCTTAGTGCTGTTTTTCCTGCATCTTATATATTTTGGTATATTGTGTTTTATTTTCATTTGTCTCAAGATATTTAACATTTTTCTTTTTCTTCTTTGACGATTGTTGAAGTGTGTGCTCTTTAATTTCCTCATATTTGGGAATTTTCCAGTTTTTCTGTTTTATTGATGTCTAGGTTTATTCCATTTTGGTTGGAAAATATACTTGGTGTGAGTTTAATATAATTAAGTTTTGTTTTGTTTTGTTTTTTTTTTTTGAGTTGGAGTCTCACTCTGTC
>NW_007115418.1:0-348 GCF_000164805.1 Carlito syrichta
GTGGGGACCCGGGGCTCTCTGGGTCACCGCCTGTGGTCGGGCAGAGGGGGCAGAGGCCGGGGCCCAGCAGCCTGCCTGGGGTCACTCAGCTCTGGCCGACCCCTCCATCCCCTTGGGGAAGGGGCAGTGGGAGCTTGGAGCTATGGGACCAGCGGACCCTCTGGCACGGCGTCTAGGCCTCAGTTTCTTCTTCTGTAAACTGGGTTTGCTCAACAGTCCCGACCTCACAGGGCTGGGGGAGATTCAGTGAATCATTTTTGTTGTTGTTTGTTTTGTTTTTTGAGTAACAGTCTCACTCTGTCACCCAGGCTGGAGTGCAGTGGCCGCTCCCAGCCACCGCAGCCTCGA
>NW_007115419.1:0-348 GCF_000164805.1 Carlito syrichta
ATCTGCCAGACTCAGTGGCTCAGCCTGTAATCCCAGCACTTTGGAAGGCCAAGGCGAGTGGATTGCCTGAGCCCACGGGTTTGAGACCAGACCGGGCAACTTGGTGAGACCTCGTCTCTACAATAAATCAAAAATTAGTTGGATTTGGTAGCGTGCGCCTGTAGTTCCAGTTACTTGGAAGGCTGAGGCGGAAGGATTGCCTAAGCCTAGCAGGTTGACGCTGGGTTGGTCGTGAGTGTGCCACTGCACTCCAACCTGGGCGACAGAGACTCCAACTCAAAAATACATACAGCCGGGCTCGGTGGCTCAGCCTGTAGTCCTGCGCCTTTGGGAGGCTGAGGTGAGTGG
>NW_007115420.1:0-348 GCF_000164805.1 Carlito syrichta
CACTCACCTCAGCCTCCCAAAGGCGTGGGATTACAGGCTGAGCCACCCAGCCCGGCTAAAAAAATCTTTATATACTGCCTTATACTGCTTCACATATTAATCTCACTTTTTTTAGTTGATATAAGAGCTCCTGAAGGAAAAAGTAGATCTTATATTTCTTCCCCAACTATCAAAGCAACTTACCACAGAATCTGGCTCAAGGAGATGCTCAGTAAGTGTGACACTGAAACAGACCAAGCAGCACTGAGACAGGATACGTCAAAGAGCTGAATGTGAACTCAAGACATATATCTAAGCTGGGCTCGGTGGCTCAGCCTGTAATCCCACGCCTTTGGGAGGCTGAGGTGA
>NW_007115421.1:0-348 GCF_000164805.1 Carlito syrichta
CAACTGGTTAGCTAATTAAGTTGGCTAATTAGGTCAGATGTCTAGCCAGGTGGCTAGTTAAGTAGCAAATAGTTAAGTCAATGGAATAGCCAGCCGGCTGACTAGTTAAGACAGCTTGTTGAGTCAGCTGGCTACTAGTTGTCTAGCTGGTTAAGTCAGCTAGGTAAGTCAGTGGACTATCCAGCTGGCTAGCTAGGTAGTTAACTAGTTAAGTTAGCTGTCCACCCATCTGGCTGGTGGTATAATTTTGCTAGTTAAGTCATCTGGATAACCAGTTGGCTAGCTAGCTATCTAGCTAGTCAAGTCAGCTGGCTAGCCAGCTAGCTAGCTAGTTAAGTCAGCTAGTTA
>NW_007115422.1:0-348 GCF_000164805.1 Carlito syrichta
CCCGGGCCTTCCCTCGGGAGGCTCCGTTTCTGTGTCTGTGGGACGGGCGCTCACGGTGCCAAGCCGGGGGTGTCTGTGAAGACCCGGCGTCCCCACGCGGCACGCCCTTGGCGCCCCGCCGGCTGGCAGCCCCTGTGCCCAGGTGCTGTGCACGAGGCCCTCGCCGCCCTGGGCCCTCGGGATCACAGCTGCCTGCCCTGACCCACGGCCTGCCTGCCCCTTTCGCGGCCAGGAGAGCCGTGCCGAGCGCCGGCTCCAGCTGGGCTGATCCCCCACTGGGTCTGGGACTCCCGGTCCCTCCACGCCCCCAAGGGAAGGAAAGTGGCTGCTGAGGTGGGGCGGGGTCTC
>NW_007115423.1:0-348 GCF_000164805.1 Carlito syrichta
AAGAGACAGGGTCTCACTCTCACCCAGGCTGGAGTGCAGTGGTATAATCATAACTCACTGCAGACTCCAAGTCCTGGCCTCGGGATTCTCCCATCTCTGCCTCCTGAGTAGCTGAGAATACAGAAGTGCCACCAAGCCTAGCTAATTTTTAAATTTTTTGTTGAGATGGGATCTGGCTATGTTACCCAGGCAGGTCTCGAAGGCCTGACCTCAAGTGATCCTCCCGCTTCAAGCACCCAAAGTGCTGGGATTGTGTGTGTGAGCCACCACACCAGGTCTTTTGAAAAGAAATAATTGAGCCGGGCTCGGTGGCTCAGCCTGTAATCCCGTGCCTTTGGGAGGCTGAGG
>NW_007115424.1:0-348 GCF_000164805.1 Carlito syrichta
AGGCTGCGGTGACCGGGAGCGGCCACTGCACTCCCGTCTGGGCGACAGAGTGAGACTCCATCTCAAAAAAAAAAAAAAAGATTCTCTTTAAGGCCGTTGCTTTGCTGAGCTCTGGTCTGGCTATGTGGTTCTTTGAGCTATGGCTGCCATTATTTTATTAAACACGAACCAGGCCATGTGTACTTTGACCCATGGCCGCTATATTTTCCTAGCTTTGGCTCCCTCCTCTGCCTTGAGGAGGTGAATCTCTTCTGTCTCCCCTTTAATTTACTTTCTTTTTTTTGTTTGTTTTTTGTTCTTTTTTTGAGTCGGAGTCTCACTCTGTCGCCCAGACTGGAGTGCAGTGGC
>NW_007115425.1:0-348 GCF_000164805.1 Carlito syrichta
AAGGTTTACGGATCACCGTCCCCGCCAGGGCGCACTCAGCCCACCGAGGAGGGTCCAGGAGGCGCTGCGCAAGCCCCCTCCCCAACCTTAGGGCCAAGTCAGACGGAGCCTGGGAAAGGCTTGGTCTGTTTTGCTGACCAAATCTCCTCGTTAGCCATTTCCGCCTGACAAGACTGGCGAGGGCGCCGGCCTCCTATCCGGGTGGCCACCTCCAAAACGCTGTGAGGGAGCGACGGACCGGCCCTGCGGATGGCCGCCTAGACCTTGAAGTTTGGAAAAACAAGAAGAGATCGAACCGGCTCCCTCCCGTCTCCACAGACACACACACACACACACACACACACACAC
>NW_007115426.1:0-348 GCF_000164805.1 Carlito syrichta
ATTGCCTGAGCCCCCGGGTTCGAGACCAGCCTGGGAAACTTGGCAAGACCTCGTCACTACAATAAAATAAAAGATAGCCAGGCATGGTAGCGTGCGTCTGTAGTTCCAGCTACTCAAAAGGCTGAGGCGGAAGGATCGCTAGAGTCTAGCAGGTCGATGCTGGGGTGGCCGTGAGCATGCATGCCACTGCACTCTAGCCTGAGTGAAGGAGTGAGACTCCCACTCAAAAAAAATTTTTTTTTCCTATTAGTGGAAAATATATCCTATCAGAAAGCATATATATTGAATTTTTTCTTTTTTTTTTTTTTTTTTGAGTTGAAGTCTCACTTTGTCACCCAGGCTGGGGGG
>NW_007115427.1:0-348 GCF_000164805.1 Carlito syrichta
CCCCCCCCCCCCCCCCCCCCGCCTCTGGCTGCCCCCAGTCTGCTGTCCCCAGGGACGTGGCTACTTCTAGGTACCTCTCACACAAGAGGAAGCACAGCCTTTGTCTTTTGGGGGACGGACGTGTTCCCCCACGTTGCACGAAGTACACGGAAAGGCACGGAAGTCAGGCGTCTGCATGCAGCGAGGACTGAACAAGAAACCCTGCTCCAATCCCTTTGTGATTCCCAGTTGTCCCCTCCGTCCGCCTGGCGGGTGTCCTCCGGAGTGGGTGGGTTCTCGTCGCCCCCTAGCGGTGAGGCGGGGTCAGTGCGCCCACCCAGCCTCGGCCCGCCCCGCCCCGCCCCCCCC
>NW_007115428.1:0-348 GCF_000164805.1 Carlito syrichta
AAAAAAAAAAAAGAAAGCGATTGGCAGTAATGGGGGTTGGGGCACATAACACCAATAAGGGTACCCACACTTTACCTGTAAAAAAAAAGTTCCAGAGCCGGACTTGGTGGCTCAGCCTGTAATCCCGCGCTTTGGGAGGGCGAGGTGAGTGAATTGCCTGAGCCCAAGGGTTCGAGACCTACCTGAGCAACTTGGTGAGACCTCATCTCTACAATAAATAAAAAAAATTAGCCCGGTGTGGTAGCGCGTGCCCGTAGTTCCAGCTACTTGGAAGACTGAGGTGGAAGAATTGCCGGAGCCCAGCAGGTCGAGGCTGCAGTGGCTGGGAGTGTGCCACTGCACTCCAGT
>NW_007115429.1:0-348 GCF_000164805.1 Carlito syrichta
CCTCGCCCTCCGGACGCGCCGTCCGGGCCGGACTTGGCCGGAGAGGAGGAGGGAAGCCCGGGCTCTCGGACACTGCCCCCGCCGGGCGCACTTCGCCCGACCCCGAGCCGCGCAGTCTCCCGGGACGAAGCCGCGGGGCGCCGGACCCCAGCAGGATTATAAAACAGGGCGGAGGGGCGGGGACCCCGAGGCCCCCCTCCAGGCCGGTCACCATGCGGGGGCTGCTGATCTGGACGCTGCTGGCTCTGCATCGGATCCACGCGGCCGGAGCCCAAGGTAAGGAAGGCCACCCCACGTGGGGCCGGGCAAGGCGGGGAGGGTGGGCGGTGGAGCGCTGGCGGGAGCGCG
>NW_007115430.1:0-348 GCF_000164805.1 Carlito syrichta
AGCAGCCACTGCACTCCAGTCTGGGCGACAGAGTGAGACTCCAACTCAAAAAAAAAAGTCGGGGGGAGATTAGGGCACACGCAAACACAGGCAAAAGACCATTTGAAGACACAGAGAGAAGACGGCCATCTATAGGTCAAGGAAAGAGGCAGCAGAAGAAACCAACACAGTTAGTACCTTTGAGGCAGGCATAGTTTAGGTTAGAAGTAGTTTGGCAGGTTTTCTTTTTTTTTGTTTTTTTGATTCGAAGACTCTTGCCCAGGCTGGAGTGCAGTGGCACCCTCATGGCCACTGCAGCCTCCACCTGCTGGGCTCAGGCGATCCTTCCACCTCAACCTTCCACGTAGC
>NW_007115431.1:0-348 GCF_000164805.1 Carlito syrichta
AATATTTTATTTTATGGTGCAAAACACACACACACACACACACACACACACACACACACACACACACGCACACTTTTTCTAAATAGTTACAATTAAATCAAATTAGTGGCAAATGTGCAGTAACAATAACAGACATGCATGTGTGTGAAGCGTCCTGGTAAGCAAAGTTTGAGGCCAGCCCGAGCAAATTGGCAGACCTCATCTCTGCAATAAATCAAAAATTAGCTGGTGTAGTTCTGGCTACTTGGAAGGCTGAGATAGGAGGATCGTTGGAGCCCAGCAGGTTGAGGCTGAGGTGGCTGTGAGTGCGCCACTCCAGCCTGGGTGATGGAGTGAGATTCCAACTCA
>NW_007115432.1:0-346 GCF_000164805.1 Carlito syrichta
ACACACACACACACACACACACACACACACACACACACACACACACACACTCACACTCTCCCAAACCGTGGATGCTGTGGATGTATGATATCCACCCACTACAGAGCATTATGCAGTTATATAAAGAAATAAGGAAACCTACATGTTGCTAAGCAGTCATCTCCAGGATACACTGCTAAGTACAAAAAAAAAAAACAAGGCTCAGAACAGTGCATACAACAAGCTACCTTTCATTACAGGGTGGGGGTAGGGTGCCAAAAAATGTATGTACATTTTAAGAGATTTTATCTACGTACTACTTTTTTTTTTTTTTTTTGAGTTGGAGTCTCACTCTGTCACCCAGAAT
>NW_007115433.1:0-17750 GCF_000164805.1 Carlito syrichta
GGGGGTGCGGGATTGGCAGCAGTGGGAAACTGCCAGGGTAGAGGGGGGCACACCTCATCAACAAGGGTACCTGCATAATGAACATTTGTATACCTAACCCTGAATAATTGTACCCTACATACTTAAAAAAAAAAAAAGAACCCTCTCAGGTTATGACAACAACAACAAAAAAAGCATTCAGACTTCACCTGCATGCAGCCTACATACGTAGTTAATCCTCACTCGTACCCCACAAGTAAATAAATACATTTTAAAAAATACTTAGTTAGCCGGGCTCGGTGGCTCAACCTGTAATCCTGTGCTTTAGGAGGCTGAGGTGAGTGGACTGCCTGAGCCCGCGGGTTCGAGACCCGCCTGAGCAACTTGGTGAGACCTCATCTCTACAATAAATCAAAAAATTAGCCAGGCGTGGTAGCACGCGCTTGTATTTCCAGCTCCTGGAAGGCTGAGGCAGAAGGATCGCCGGAGTCCAGCAGATCGAGGCTGTGGTGGCCGGGAGTGTGCCGCTGCACTCCAGTCTGGGCAACAGAGTGAGACTCCAACTCAGAAAAAAAAAATTTAGTTAACTTATAATAGGCTTATTATTTTTGAATGAATAATTTAAAGTTTCTCCATTTTAATTTCTAATACAATTAATATCAATAAGTATAACTCACATAAGAAAAAGCTCACTGGCACCTTTATTTTTAAGACTGTAAAGGGATCCTGAAACCAAAAAGTTGAGAACTACTCTAGGTTATGCATAGAGGTAGCTTTCCACTTTTTTTTTCTAGGAGCCAAGGTCTCATTCTGTCACTGAGGTCTGGAGTGCAGTGGCACAATCATGGCTCACCACAGTCTTGATCTCCTGAGTTCAGGCGATCCTTCCATCTCAATCTCCTAAGTAGCTAAGACTACAACCACACACCACCACACTTGACTAATTTTTTTTTTTTGTAGAGATGAGGTCTCACTGTACTGCCCAAACTCCTGGGCTCAAGCAATTCTCCCACCTCAGCTTCCCAAAGTGCTGGGATTACAGGTGTGAGTAATTGTGCCTGGCGCTTTCTACACTTTGACTTTGCTCTAATAGCACACTAAAGTCAGGTAAAGAGATAACTACACAACATCATCTTTATAAAACAAACACCACATTACAACGTGTGGCTTATACAGACTATAACAGGAAAAAAGCAACATACAACTGCAGAAGCTCACATCTGGAAAAGCATAGTAAAAATGCCCAAATTGGAAAGTCAACCAACTAAGGCTCAAAATTATTCAGGGAAAATACTGCATCTGTACTGAACACATACAGACATTTTTTTCTCATCCTTTTTTCCTAAACAATACAGCATAACTAATATATATAGCACTTACACTGCATTAGGTGTCATAAGTAATCTAGTGGTGATTTAAAGTATACAGGAGTTTGTGCATAGGTTATATGCAAATACTATGCCATTTTATATCAGGGACTCAAGCATCTGCAGATTTTGCTACCCAAAGAAGGTCCTAGAACCAACATCCACTGAGACTAACAGATGATTGTATTTCTATCTAAAATACTTACAAGGAGGGACCCAATAAAACCCAGAATTTATTTATAAAAAATTGTGTATTTATTCTTCCATGTTTAAACTTCATTCACCTTCAAAGCACTCTGTTTGATGCAGTACAGCTATAGAGACACTTTTTCCACTGCTCAAAACAGCTTTGAACTCATCAATTTTGATGCCTTTTAGCACTTCTGCCCTTTTTTGTTTCACTTCTTCCACACTGACAAAATGTTTTCTTTGAGAACTTTTTTCATCGGGGAAACAAAAAAATACTGCTCGGGGAGAAATTGGGTGAATAGGGAGGGTGGGGCACAAAGGTCACACAATTTTTGCTCAAAAACTGCTGAACACTCAGCAGTTTTTGAAAGAAGGAATCACTTGCTTGCCACAACTTGGGATGTTTTTTTCCACAAATCGTGATACAACTTTCTCAAAACTTCCAGATAACAACTTTGGTTAACTGTTTGATCTGGAGGAACAAATTCTGAGTGTACTACAAGGGGCTTGCACTCCAAAAGATAATTCTGGGTTTTTCTGGGTCCCCCCCCCAGGCACATATTTATGAGTTGACCTTGAGAAATACTACCTTAACTTGGCTTACTTCCTTTTCATCTGCTGTTTGTAAAGGAGTAGGAATATCACACACACATTTGTTTTTTCGTCTATTCTTCCGTTTTTGGCGTTTCTTTTCTTGCTTGAGTTCTCTTACTCGTTCTTCTTCTGAAAATTCCTCACAAAGTTGTTCCAGTCTGCTAATACCCTGCACTTTTTCCACAGTCATCTATTGTAAAAACAAGGTTGAGTGAATATTGGTCAGAACTACCTTAATTTTCCATGGAAATATACACACTCTTATCCTAAACCAGCAACATTCTAGATCTATTTATTTATTTATTGGTTTATTTATTTGTTTGCTGGAGTCTCACTCTGTCACCCAGACTGGAGTGCAGTGGCACTCACTGCAGCCTCGACCTTCTGGGCTCAGGTGATCCTTCTGCCTCAGTCTTCCAAACAGCTGGTACAACAGGTGTGCGCCATCATGCCCAGCTAATTTTTTTATTTACTGTAGAGATGAGGTCTCACCATGTTGCCCAGGCTGGTCTCAAACCTGTGGGCTCAGGCAATCCTCTTGCCTCCACCTCCCAAAGTGCTGGGATTACCTGCATGAGCCACCTCATTCTGCACATTCTAGTTTTAAACTTCAGAATTTTATCATAGCAAAAGTAAACATTCATTCATTTCTTCACATAATGAAAAGACTTAACCTAATTAAATGATCTGATCTCTGAAGGTTCAAACATACAAAGGATAAGAATTCATCAAGAACTAGTACAAATCTCCTCAGACTCCCCAGAACAGGATGCTTAAAGTTCATTGATAGACTTATGAAAAAAAGTTTCTCTATTCTATTATTCTGTTCTCAAGAGGGACCAACAACCCAGTTAAAGGGTTACAACCAGGCTTGGCATGGTGGCTCAAGCCTATAATCCCAGCACTTTGAGAGGCTGAGGCAAGAGGGTTACCTGAGCTCAGGGGTTTGAGACCAGCCTGGGCAACTTGGTGAGACCTCATCTCTACAATACATCAAAAAATAAGCCAGGTGTGGTAGCACACGCCTGTAGTTCCAGCTATTTGGAAGGCTGAGGTGGAAGGATCGCCTGAGCCCAGCACGTCAAGGTTGCGGTGGCTGTAAGCATACCACTGCACTCCAACCTGGGCAACAGAGTGAGCCTCCTGATTCAAAAAAAAAAAGAAAGGGTTACAACCATGCCCTGGTAATATGCAAAATAATCATTAACCAAATATTTATGTTCTATGGAGTATAACTAGAAAAAATGTTTCCAAAATACAAGCACTAATACTTGCATTATAAAGAGACTTCAGTGTGCTTCTAAAAAGGAGTTATTGTATCATGGCACTCGGACAGCATTTACTTCATACTAGTAGACATCAGTAGGCAAAGTGAGACTCATAAAAGGTTTTTAATTTTCTTATTTCTTAGCTCCTTTTAATTTTTCACTAGTTATGTTTCATAGCAGTATCTTGTTAATCATCAACTTCAGTTTTCTACTCCGAGAAAGCCTAAAATCTAATGCTGGAAGTGTAACAGGATTAAAAAATAAAGAAAAATTCACAAACTTTTTTTTTTCCCTTGAGTTGGAGTCTCACTCTGTCACCCAGGTTGGAGTGCAGTGGCATGCTCAGGGCCACTGCAGCCTTGACCTACTGGGTTCACGCGATCCTCCCGCCTCAGCCTTCCAAGTAGCTGAAACTACAGGTGTGTGGCACCACACCCCTAATTTTTTGATTTATTGTAGAGATGAGGTCTCACCAAGTTGCTCTGGCTGGTCTCTAACCCGTGGGTTCAGGAAATCCTCTTACCTCGGCCTCCCAAAGTGCTGGTATTATAGGTGTGAGCCACCACGCCCGACTCATAAACTTCTAAATCCCAATTTCCCAGAGCCTTTCCCTACCCACAGCCATGGAACTATATCTATCCAAAGCCATAAACTGTATCAGTGGATCACAGCCCTCTGAGGCACTGGTGGCTTGCAGTAAGACTCCATGTAATAACTTGACTAAGCAGCCTTGAACACTGAATCAGCCTACTGTTCTTACCTCAAAACTCTTGCGTAAAGCATCAACACCAAGATAGAAAAGCATCTGCCATGTCTGCTCTTCTGCTCGTAGTTTTTGCCAGATTCGATGCAATCTTTCATAAAGATGAATTCCCAAACAGGTCAGAACTTCTTCTTGAGCTATATCTATTGTCTTAGCATGCCTTTCTCTTCGTCTATGAAGGAGAATAAATCAAACATTAATTCCTAATACACTTAACTGAAAGAGCAAAAGACGGATAACACCACTATTTGAAAGTCCAGGTTTTAAACATAAGCTGCCTACCTAATAACAAGACAGTTATACATTTATAGACAGTTAATGTATATGCAAATACATAAGCACGCATATATATAATCAATGAGAAACACACATGCAAGTAGAATCTAGTCTTCATATTGTTAAAAGTAGGGTAATTCAGGAACTGGCTCTAAAGAGAAGGGTTTTAGGGCACAAAGAAGTCATATACATAAATGTTCAGCTCTTAGTAGGCATAACAGTTCCTTTCACTTTCCAATTATAGGAAAACTTTTTTTTCCCCATTCACTTGGATTTTTGTTTGTTTTGAGGCAGAATGGAGAAAGGCAATGCCAAAGTGATTCAATCATAGGCAACAACCCTTTTGCCTAGTCTTCAGAAGTATTTGCAGAACTTCTGTGATAAAAGAGATCTTTGTATCCTAAAATGCCTAGAATAAAGTAGACACTCAACTGAGGGTTGATATCCTAAACACAAAGGGAAATGGGTTTGATTTATTCTATAAGAAAATTTCTCTAATTTTATTTTCACAACAAAGCCAGGGATTACATTTTAGGTTCTAATATAATTTAATAACAATATACAGTTCATGAATTACATTCAATAAAGCATTTATTAACCCCCTAGAGCAAAGATCTCACGTCCTATGCAAATACCATCATTGTGAATAAAATTTAAACATTATAATGCACGGATGGAAGGAGAGAAATCTCTTCTAATCATTTTCAAGTGAAAATGATAAATCTATAAAAATGAAAGCCAAAAATGTCTGCCGTCCTTCAAGCAAGGAGCAGAGGACTGAACCAAACACCAAAGAACAGTTTTTCTTAATTTTCATTCAATTAAGAAATGCATATTTTAAAGAAAAGCAAAATCTTTAAAGGCACACTTTGGTTTACACATATATCATATGTACTGAAGCAGAAGGTGACGGAAATAAACTTTCAGTAATAAAATGAAGCAAAGCGCTAGATAGCCCATTCTAGCAAATTACATACTCATACCCTCCTGCGAACTCTGGCTCAGCACGACCCAAAAGATGCGCAATGAAGTCTGTTTCACAGCAAACGTGTATGTGTCGTTCATGTGGACAGCACCGCAAGCCTTCATAAAGTGCTGCACAGTAGCCCTTTTCTTTGCTGCAATCAAGTTCACCAATAAGGATATTGTATGCCCGAAGGACTTTATTTTTGCAATCAGTACAAAACCTGTTGAAAAGAAAAACCTCAAAATTAAGAACAGGCTGTGTAATTATTTTATGCAGCATATAACAGTGTATATGATGACACTCCCTTCTCTCTAGATCATTTAAAAAAGCCTCCATACACATTTAAAACATGCGTGTAAAGTCAACACCAATTTTGGGAATACATATATATAGCCAGATCTCCATTTGCAAATAATTTTTAAGCTAGAGAAGCACATACCCTAAAAGAATGAAGCAGACATATTCATAAAATACATGCCCAAAAAATGTTAGCCTCCAAGGACTAGCATATCTCCACTTCAACAGTTATTTACATAGGCCAGAAATAAAACAACAGAAACAACAAACCAATGACTCTTGGCTATGTACTTTTTCTCTCCAGCCTCTGAAAATAGATGGTATTTTCAGCCAGTAAACCTTGATCCAAATGTTTACTACAGTATTTTAATACATTATTAACGAAAGCATTTGGGGGGGGTGGTAGGAAGAAAATAGGAAAGTAACACATGTATTTTTAAATTTACTGATAATTTCCAAAATGCCAATTATTTCTTCTAAAAAAAGCTATTTCTGAATAAACAGACAAAAAATATGACAACATATACATACAAACTGGTTTAAACTTAAAGTGCACATAATGTGGCAAAAGTATAGAATAGTTTGTGAATGTAGATAGGGAAGAAATTTTCTTTTAGAAACAAAACATTAATCAATCAGAAAGAAAACAGAATAGATCCTGATGATGAAAAAGCTAAGTTTACAATACCAGTAACTGGTTGAGTTGAGAAGATCAGTTACGACGGAACAAGGAAATTTTGATCTCTTTGATATCTCCCAAGTCAGCTCATCTACTCCTTTGGGTTCAATCAACATGTCTATAATAACTCGTGACTCTACAGCTCTGTTCAAGTCTCTGCTCTTGCCTAGGACCAGGACCATACTGAAAAATGGTGGGACGTAACAAATGTCCAACAGGCAGCATCACCATTCCCAAAGTCACCCAGGCTGGAGAGTTCAGCTGATTCCAACGTCTCCCTACGCCCCCCTAGGTGGAGCCAATTGACATCAATTCCATCTTTCTCACATCTCATATCTCTTGCAGGTCCCTTTCTTTCCAATTCCCTCTGCCCTAGTTTAAGTTGCCTAGACAATTTTTTAAAAAGCTTCTCAGCCGGGCGCAGTGGCTCAAGCCTGTAATTGCAGCACATTGGGAGGCCAAGGCAAGAGGATTGCCTGAGTCTGCGGGTTCGAGACCAGCCTGGGCAACATGGCAAGACCTCATCTCTACAATAAAACAAAAAATTAGTCAGGTGTGGTAGTGTGCACCTGTAGTTCTGGCTGCTTGGAAGGCTGAGACGGAAGGATTGCCTGAACCCAGCAGGTCAACATGGGGGTGGCCGTGAGCATGCCACTGTACTCCAGTCTGGGCTATGGAGTGAGACTCTGACTCAAAAAAAAAAAAAAAAAGCTTCTTAACTGGCTTTCCTGTTTCCACTCTTCCTAGCACTAATATATCTCACACACCAAAATAATTTTCCCTAAAACAAATCTGATTATTTATTTTTATTGTGGGAGAAATGGGTGTTTAATCTGATACCATGGAACTAGGGAGCGAGCTGGTATACTCACTCAAAGAACTCACTTCTGATTATTTGTTTTAGAATATAAGTCTCAACCGGGTGCAGAGGCTTAAGCCTATAATCCCAGCACTTTAGGAGGTGGAGATGAGAGGATTGCCTGAGTCCAGGGGCTCAAGACCGGCTTGGGCAACTTGGCGAGACCTCGACTCTATAATAAATCAAAAAAAATTAGCCGGGCATGGTGGCACAAGCCTGTAGTTCCAACTACTTGGAAGGCTGAGGCGGAAGGATCACCTGAATCCAGCAGGTTGAGGCTACAGTAGCAGAGTGAGACTCTAACTCAAAACAACAACAACAACAAAACCCCTTTCTCTGTGCTTCTGAATTAACACTTCTTACTGTAATATTTACCCTTCTACTGCCGTACATTTGACATATGTCTTTCTGGTCCAATAGTAGATAACTATGTTTCTTGATATGAATACGATAAATTAGAGGCTCTAAGCCCACTTGGTAAACAGAGGCAACAGTGCTAACAAGTAATGTTATGTCATATTTCACTAAAGCTTTAAATATGGACATACAAATATACAAAAAATTAACACAAAATGGATTAAAGACCTAAATGTTAATATCTGAAACCAAAATTCGCAGAAGAATACAAATAGAAAAAGCTGCGTGACATTGGTCTGGCAATGATTTCCAGGATATGACACCAAAAACACATATAGCAAAAGCAAAAATAGACTACAGTCATGTGTTACTTAACAATGGGCTATGTTCTCAGAAATGCATTGTTAGGTGATTTCATCGCTGTACAAACAACAGAGTATACCTACACAAACCTAGATGGTATATATATTTATATTATTTTAATATGAAAAACCAAATGTCCCAGCACCAATACTAAATATCATTTTCCCTACTTGCTCTGCAATGCCAATATCAAGTGCCATATAGCAGGTTTCTTTACACAGTATGCTCATTATAATCTTAAGGGATCAATGTCATATGTGGTCCATCTTTGACCAAAATGTCATTATGTGGCACATGACTGTACATTAAGTTTAAAAACTTCTGTACGGCAAAGGAAATGACCAACAGAATAAAAAGGCAACTCAAAGAATGGGAGAAAATATTTGCAAACCATATGTTGGATAAGAGGTTAATAGCTAGAATATAAAGAACTCCTACAACTCAATGGTAACAACAGTAACAAAAAACAGCTCAATTAAAAAACGGGTAAAGCACTTGAACAAACATTTCTCCAAAGATGATATACAGATGGCCAGCAAGCATACAAAAAGATGCTCAACATCACTAATCATCAGGGAAAAGGAAATAAAAAACACAATGACATATCACCTTGTGTTCATAAGGATAGCCACTATCAAAAAGTCAGAAAAAGACAAGTGTTACTGAGAATATGGAGAAATTGGAATACTTACACACTGTTGGTGGGAATGTAAAATGGTACAGTTGCTATGGAAACCAGCATGGAGGGTCCTCAAAATAAAAATAAAACTACCTTATGACCCTGCAATCCCACTTCTTGGTATATCAAAGAACTTCTTGGTATCGAAAAGAACTGAAAGCAGGATCTTAAAGAGATATTTGCACACCCAGGTTTATTGCAGCATTGTTTGCAACAGGCAAAATGTGGAAGAAACCTAAATATGCCCCAATGAATGAATGAATGGATAAAGAAAATGTGGCACATACATAAAATGTGACATTATTTAACTTAAAAAAAGATGAAATCGCCGGGTGCAGTGGCTCACACCTGTAATGCCAGAGGCAAGAGGGACTGCCTGAGTCCAAGGGCTCGAGACCAGTCTGGGCAACTTGGCAAGACCTGGTTTCTACAATAAATAAAAAAAGTAGTCAGGTGTGATGGTGCCCACCTGTAGTTCCAGCTACTTGGAAGGCTGAGGCAGAAGGATAGCCTGAGCCCAGCAGGTTGTGGCTGTGGTGACTGTGAGCACACGTGTACACTGCACTCCAGAGGGTGTGACAAAGTGAGATTCTAGCACAAATAAGTAAATAAATTAATAAGTAAAAAAGATGATATCCTGTCATCTGCCACAATATAGTTGACTCTTGAGCACATTATGCTAATTAAAATAAGCCAATCACAAAAATTCAAATATTGCTTGATTCCACTTATATGAGGTATCTAAAATAATTGAAACAGAAAGAATGGTGGCTACCAGGGGCTAAGAAGAGGAAAAAAATGAGTTGATGTTCAGTGGGGACAATTTTAGTCATGCAAGATGAAAAAGTTCTAGAGATGTGTTGTATGACAATGTGCATATGATTAACAACATTGCAACGTACACTTAAAAACTGTTAAGAGGGTAATTTATGTTTTGTGGTTTTTTTAAACCACAATAAAAAAAAAAGTGAGGGCTGGGCATGGTGGCTCACACCTATAATCCCAGCACTTTGGGAAGCCAAGGTGAGAGGATTACCTGAACTCATGGATTCGAGACCAGCCTTGGCAACTTGGCAAGACCTCGTCTCTACAATAAATCAAGAAAAACTAGCTGGGCATGATAGCACATGCCTGTGGTTCCAGCTACTTGGAAGGTTGAGACGGAAGGATCGCCTAAGCCCAGCAGGTCAAGGCTGTGGTGGCCGTGAGCATGACACTGCCCTCCAGCCTGGGTGACAGAGTGAGACTCCAACTCAAAAAAAAAAAAACCAACAACAAAAAGGAAAGTTTCCCCCTTAAGGGAGAAAAACAGACACAGAAATAACAACAAATATTTCCACATTTTCAGGTTATAAATGGCAAGTTTACATTTTCAGATAAATAAATGGCCAAATGTCAAAGAGTATAATAGTAAAACTTGAAATATCTCCCCCCTATTTTAGTTCCTTAAACCCTCAGAGTATTGTTTGCTTTCAGTGTTGGGGATTTAAAAAAAAAACCCTCAGAGTAGTTTAATATATGCTTGATTGTACAACTATAAGCATAATAGCAAGTTAAAAATATTATATGGAAACTGTAAAAATGAAAGTGATTTTTCCCATTTGCCAAAGTAACACTATACATAAATTTTAAAAGTACTTTTAAGGCAGAAGTTTCAGTTTACTTATATCTCATTTCTAATGAAAATCTAAGATAATCCTTAGATGGCTAAATTGAGTTATCAAATCTTTATTATAAAGTATTTTTTTAAAATGGAGATACCATCAAAAAGGTACATTATTTAGATGTTTATAAATCATTTTCAACTGATTATACCCCCCAAAACTCAAACTAAAACAAGAACTGGAAACACAGGAATGAAAAGGACTTGCAAAGCTGGCATGCAAACATTCTCTGATGTGTTTGCTATGTGCTAAGAATTATTCTAAATAAGCCTTACTATATCATCAATCCTTACAACAAATTTAATTTCATCCTACGATCATTCTCATAAGATCAGTACTATCCTTTTTGTCTTAAAGAATTGAAAAACTGAGGCACAGAAAAGTCAAGTAAGTCATACACAGTTATAACTGGTAGAACCCAGATTCAATGCAATCCCCCTTGATTAATTACTCTCTTAACCATACTTTTCCTCTACCATTAAGATATTTACAAAATGACTCCACCTTCATAAAAATATAAAACATTGTCCCAAAACATAAGACATACATACAACCATTATAGGAAATTCCAAAACATCAGCTATGACAACTAGTAATTTATCACCCAAAAAAAGCTATCATTATATTCATATCCAAAAGGAAAGGACATGTTTTATATCTATATGGTCCTCCCAAAACTCCTAATAAGTGATACATTCTCTACTCTCTTGGATATAACCAACCAAAAAGACAAATAAAGAAAGTTTGTAACTTTAAAAAAAGGCCAGGTGCAGTGGCTCACACCTGTAATCCAGCATTGAGGGAGGCCAAGGCAAGAGGATTGCTTGAGCCCAGGAGTTTGAGACCAAGTCTGGGCAACATAGTGAGACCTCATCTCTTAAAAAAGAAAGAAAGAAAAGAAAAACACCTATTAAATTAGTGTGGTTGTAAGTCATTTGCTTACTGCCACATAAACACCTATCTTAATAAAACCAGTTTTTAATCATTCACCTGTCTTTTAGAAGTGCCCCAAAGCAATTATGTATTATCTGTCCCAAGATCAAAGAAAACACAACCACAAGCCCAACATGAAACAAATTTAAACAGAACTCCCCATAAGAATGCCATCGATAGATGGCTCCCTTACCAGTTTCCTTTCCTACTGCACTCTCCCTCCCTACGAATTTCCAAATGTTAATGACATTAGAAAATTCCTTTGTAAAAGTAGTAGTCTAAAAAGAAAAATCTGAAGTTACTTTTATAGTAATGAAGTACACAAATTCCAACTCTATTTTTAGGTCCTGACAATGGTAGAAGAAATACTTCAAAATATTACTAAGAGAAAAGCTACTAATTTTAATTTTGAAAATGTCATCATAAAATGATTCTATCATAAAAACAAGAATTAGTGGGCGCAGTCATGCACCCATAGCCTCAGCTAGTGAGGAGGCTGAGGCAGGAAGGTCACTTGAGCTCAGAAGTTTGAGGTCCGCAGTGAGCTGTGCATCTGCACTCCAGTCTGGGTGACAGAGCAACAGCCTGACTCTAATAAAACAAACAAATAAAAACATCAGAGTACTAGAGTTTTCAGAGTGATTGAGCACACTTTACTTGATTCAGTCATTCTGTGTTTCTTGAAAAGCTGGTCTGGATCCAACAGATAAAAATTACAAAATAGGAGATTCTGACTCAACAGAAGGCAGCTAACACTGAGAGTCATCCCATGAAGGAACTGTTTACCCTGACTTAATGCCCTGCCTAGTGCCAGGTATTGATGGGAAGGCTAGAGTACTATTATACAAAAGAAGTCAGTGACAGGCATTCTAGATGACTGACAGCTAAAGCACCTTCCACTTTATACTGTAATGACCATTAGACTTACCTGTGTTTTCGAAGATATGTTTCTAGTGTTTCTAAAAGACAACTGGAGTCAATTAAAACTACTTCATCCCTGCATTCCTGGGACATAAGTTCCCATACATCCATCCAACAACCTCTGCAGAAAGAACATATTTGTAAGAAGGTGGAATACATAAGGGTAATATATTAAAAAACAAAACAACAGAAACAACAACAGAGTAAAGGATTGCTTGATTTTACCTGGCTGTTCCCTGGAAAGGTCCATAATGGAAAATGATCCTACACTTGCTGTCCTTCCTGTGGTCTTCACTACTTCTCTTATCTGTACTTAACTTCTCTGAACTGACACTGCTACTGCTCCCTTCACTGTAGTACAGTATAGTACAAAGCTTAGTGACACTGAGATAATCTGAAGGAATAATTTCTACAGTCTAAATTAAAATCATAAACTCTTTAATAATTAAGGTATTAGTAGGACAAGTTTACAAGTCTCTATGTAATGATTACATACTTACTTTAACTATATTACAATGTTATTTAAACGTATGCTCGCATATTTATAAAAACTTCTGCTTGACTATCAAGTTTATTGGATACAATTTAACAATATTTACAGTTACCAAGATAGCATTTGGCTAACATATTAAGAATTCTATGAGAAAATATACTTGGAATTTCTGAAGACAAAAGGACTGAAAAATATTGCAAAGTATTTTCATCTATAAACATGAATCAATTTTCCAAACTGAACATTCTAAGAAGTTTTTATCTACTTAATGTGATCGTTAAATGATTTTTATTTTTTAAATCACTCCTTTTTTATAGCTAGCCAATGGTAACAAAACTTATCTATCTTCACATTTACAAGTAGCTGAGAAAGTCATAGATTAACCTAATTATAGTAAATATGTGTTTACATTTACTAAAATAAAGACAGCACATTATAATGAACACTTTACACATCATAAATTAATAATTACTATACAATAATGTTTTTAAAACTTATTAAAAACTTCCCAGATTCGCCCTTCCCCACAGGTTTCAATGTGGGCACTTGTCATGCATTTTGCTTTGTTGCAGATGTGCATTCCAAGAGAAATGTGTGTGTCTATATTCCGTTCAATAATAGTCTTCTTGATTTTTCATGATAGTACAAAGCTTAGTGACATTGAGATAATCTGAAGGAATAATTTCTACAGTCTAAATTAAAATCATAAACTCTGTGAACAAGTGGCTTATGCCTCTACGTCTACATGCCTCCCTACAGCCCCAGGAATCCATTATACCTTGGGTGCTTAAGATGGAAGGTTTCTGACTCTTTACTTAACCTACTCTATTTAGCTAAATAGGCATTTCTCAACCCTCTGCCCAAAATACAAAGTTGTACGCACTATTCAGCTTTATATCCCCTCTCCCAAGTGCTCAGGCCAAAGTTCAGCTCCTCTTATTTTTGACAACAAAAACCTCATCTGCTCTACCTTCCATGTTACATTCTTCTATTCTCAATTCCCATTATTTCTCCTTTTACTAATTGTGCTTGAGTAATACATAGTTTCCTACATCTAAAAAACTCTCAAACTCAGGTTCTTACAATTGAAGAAAAGGCTCATGAAGAGAAATCAGAGCTGGAGAATAATTATTATATCAAGAGAATGTGAAAACATTAATCTAAAAAAAAAAACTCATACCTGTTATCCTAGCACTTTGAAAGGTCAGGACAGAGGGTTACTTGAGGCCAGGAGTTAAAGGTCAGCCTAGGCAACATATCAAGGACAACCCCTCCCCTTTCACTTATTAACAAAAAAACAAAAATTGACTAAATTAATTTTTAAAATTCTACAGTTCAAATCAGGATTTTATCTAAAATCTCTCCAGACTTTATGCCTTTAATATTATTCCTTTAAGATGAAGTTTTCCAAAAGAGTAACCTTTCCAGTTCCTTGTTCTACTCCCATACTTTCCATTCACAGTTTAATCCACTACCTTACATTGCACTCTGCTACCCACTGAGACCTAGATTTTGTCCACCCAACCACTAGCTCAGCTCCTCAAGATCACCAACTATCTCAGTGTTGCTAAATCCAGTATCCACTTTTGGGTCCTTGATGGCTTAGCAGTACTCAACACAACTGACCAGACTTCATTTGAAACACTTTTACCCTGGCTTTCTTCTACATCTCTGGCTACTATTTCTCAAGTTTTTTTTTTTTGAGTTGGAGTCTCACTCTGTGCAGTGGCCACTCCCAGCCACCACAGCCTCGACCTGCTGGGCTCCGGTGATCCTTCCACCTCAGCCTTCCAAGTAGCTGGAACTACAGGCACGCGCTACCACGCCTGACTAATTTTTTGGTTTATTGTAGAGCTGAGGTCTCGCCAAGTTGCCCAAGCGGGTCTTGAACCCGCAGGCTCAGGCAATTCACTCACCTCAGCCTCCCAAAAGCGCGGGATTACAGGCTGAGCCACCGAGCCTGGCTAAGTTTTTTTTTTAACTGGACTCTTCTTTTCCACCATTAAACTAAACACCTCAGCATTCCTTTTTCTTACTCTTCTCTTTCCCTTTAGATGATCTAACATATCAATGTCTATATAAGCTATAGTTCTACAACTCCAGCCTACACCTTTCTTTTAGATCTCAAACTTACTCCTAGATAGACAATAACCTTGGTTTACTTACTGGATATAAGAACACTCTCAGAAAGGTTGACCTAGATTGTTGCTGTTTATTAGGCTGAAAACAAATCAACTGTATTATACTTTCTCTGGAAAAAAATCTAAACAAAATCAAACAAACAAAAAAAACCATGGGTGGGGGCAGTAGAAATATCATGGTAGCCTACAATGGTGATTATTATCCAAGGTGAAGGAAAGAAGCCTTAGGTAAGCCGATTGTACCTCTTGGCCTGCTATTCACATGACATGTGGGAATAACTGAAGCTACTTAGTCAAGAGACACTACCTAAGATCACCTAAGTCTATTCACACTGATTCCACACTCAGCAAACAGCCATCTAAATATATGATTTGCCATGTAGTAGAACTGTAGAGCTAGCAGGAGATACACAGTCTGTGAAGGCCTGTTTTTTGTTTTTTTCTTTTTTTTTAAAAAAGACAGAGTGGCCAGGCTCGGTGGCTCAGTCTGTAGTCCCGCGCTTTGGGAGGCAGAGGTGAGCGGACTGCCCAAGCCCGCGGGTTCGACACCCGCCTGGGCAACTTGATGAGACCTCATCTCTACAATAAATCAAAAAATTAGCCGGGCGGTGTAGCGCGTGCCTATAGTTCCAGCAACTTGGAAGGCTGAGTGGAAGGATCACCGGAGCCCAGCAGGTTGAGGCTGTGGTGGCCGGGAGTGGCCACTGTACTCCAGTCTGAGCGACAGAGTGAAATTCCGACTCAAAAAAAAAAAAAAAAAAAAAAAAGACAGAGTTTCACTATGTTGCCCAGGCTGGTCTTAACTCCTAGGCTCAAGCAATCCACCTGCCTCGGCCTCCCAAAGTGCCGGGATTATAGACGTGAGCCACCATGCCCAGTCTGCTGTTTTTTGTTTCTAAGCTGAAAAGAAAACATAGCTGTATGTCAATTTAATAAAAGTAGGTAACTGACTAAGGCTAGTTATTGAGAAAAGAAAAGATGAAATCCAGAGCAAAAATGAAAGGACTAGTTTTTGAAGGAAAAGTAATGTGCACAGATGTGTAAGATGTTGGGGTACCCGTTGCCTTGTAGTTCCTCAATGAAGAATATGCATTAAAATAAAAAAAAAACCAGAAGGCTAGTTTTTTACTATACCATACTGCTCTGTGCCTTTGGCCAACAGGTCATTCTTTAATGAGAAAAATCAGACTGAGTTGTCCATTTAGAGAATCAAGAATTCTCTATAGATATTGTTATAGTTAATTAATTAATTAATTTTTTTGAGTAGAAGTCTCACTCTGTTGCCCAGGCTGAAGTGCTGTGGTGCGCTCACGGCCATAGCAGCCGTGACCCACTACCACTTTCACCTCAGCCTTCCAAGTAGCTGGAACCACAGGAACGCACCACTATGTCCAGCTCACTTTTTGATTTATTGTAGAGACAAGGTCTCACCAAGTTACCCAGGCTGGTCTTGAACCCCTGGACTCAGGGAATCCTCTTGCCTCAGCCTCCCAAAGTGCTGGGATTATGGGTATGAGCCACTGCGCCTGGCTGTTACAGTTAATTTTGTCAGATGTTAAAATGATTCTGTGATTATGAAGGAAAATGTCCATATATTTAGAGATGCACGTAAAAGTATGCAGGAGTAGAATTAACATAAAAGTCTGAGAATTAACATAAAGGAGCTGAAACACTTCAGTAAAGAAAAAGGTGGATAAATAAAACAAATGTGCCTGTAATCCCATGCCTTTGGGAGGCTGAGGTGAGTGGACTGCCTGAGCCCACGGATTCGAGACCTGCCTGGGCAACTTGGCGAGACCTCATCTCTACAATAAGTCAAAAATTAGCCGGGCGTGGTAGCGTGCACCTGTAGTTCTAGCTACTTGGAAGGCTGAGGCAGAAGGATCGCCGGAGCCCAGCAGGTCGAGGCTGCGGTGGCCGGGAGTGGCCACTGCACTCCAGTCTGGGCGACAGAATGAGACTCCAACTCAAAAAAAAAAAAAAAAATTTAATAAAACAAATGTGACCAATCTTGATAACTATTGAAAAAAGTACATGGGGGGCATGATTCTTGTATAGTCTTTCTACTTTTCCAAGTTTGACAATTTTCATAATAACATTTTTGAAATATTTTTTGTTCCTCAGTACGGGGGAAGAAAACTTAATAGATTATTAACACACTACCACCTGTTCATCCAAGTCTTTATACCAGGGAGGAAAATGTCTATACAACAATTAGTGTCAATGGCACTAATGAGGTATTAAAAATTTGGGTGCAGGCTGGGTGCAGTGGCTCATGCCTATAATCCCAGCACTTTAGAAGGCCAAGGTGAGAAGACTGCTTGAGACTTTGGGTTTGAGACCAGCCTGGGCAAATCGGCAAGACCTCAACTCTACGATAAATTAAAAAAATTAGCTGGGCATGGTGGCATGTCCCTGTAGTTCCAGCTACTTAGAAGGCTGAGGCAGAAAGATCGCCTGCGTCCAGCAAGTCAAGGTTGCAGTTGCCAGGAGCGTGTCACTGCACTCCAACCTGTGTGACGGAGTGAGACTCCAACTCAAAAATAAATAAATAAATAAAAAGTCGGGTGAAGTGGTTCATACCTGTAACCCCAGCACTTGGGAGACCAAGGTGGGAGGACTGTTTGAGGCCAGAAATTCAAGACCAACCTGGGTAACATAATAAGAACCCATATGAATTAGAAAAATAAAAAAAATTTTCTTAAAAATAATGCAAAAGTATAGTTTTATAACATCTCATTCTCTCCAAAACAAAAGCTGCTTCCTAGAAACTCCCTTCACATTCTGTAGCTTCTCCTTACCATCCTCACCCTCAAGCAATTTTGCAGAGAACAACTATGGCACTGTAGCACGCAACCAAGAAGAAAACTGTAAACTAATTACATAAATAAACATTGCCACAACTGAGTCAAGACTTTTCTTTTGAGTTGGAGTCTCACTATCGCCCAGACTGGAGTGCGG
>NW_007115433.1:18113-34834 GCF_000164805.1 Carlito syrichta
GAAGGCTGAGGCGGAAGGATCGCCGGAGCCCAGCAGGTCAAGGCTGCAGTGGCCGCTCCCCGTCTGGGTGAGAGTGAGACTCCAACTCAAAAAAAAAAAAGAAAAATAATGTATACATTATGACTATTATAGAGATCAAAGAATGATTACAACTCTGAAAAATCTTAATATTAGCTACATAAATTTCCACAAATATCTCCACCTCCTTTCTCTAAAACACATTAATATAAGAAAACAAAATTTTTAAAATCAAATCTATATCAAGACTTCGATGCAAAAAGGCCTAAAGAACCTGCAGACATTTATTTTGACTTATATCAGAGTATAACCAATTAGTGAATTAAAACGAGCAGTGGGCTTATTCTTTTTACTAAATATAATCAACATTTATAATCTTAACAATGACAGACCATCATGGTATTCAGTTCTACTTACCCCAAGGGTTTTGGTTTGTGTGTATCTAAGGAGTGCAACTGACATCGCTTATTCTTCTTACTTTTTGGAATAGCATCTATCATGTCATTTAGTTTGGACCTAATTAGAAATAAACCATTAAGGGTTTAATTAATATTCAATTTTCTTTCAAATTTTAAAATCTTTATTTACTGCCTTTTAGAGAGAGAGAAGTATATTTAAAGTATTATAGACACATCACTTATTTTGAAAATGTCTCATCAAATTCTAACCCCGTCAAAAATGTTGAAAAAGACCTGCCCTAGTCAACATATTTTCTCCCCCAGACTATATCTGTCTCACTCATCTCTGTTGCCCCACTGTATCTAGCAGTATTTTATGACTACTGTTACCCAACACTCAGTCATCTTCCCTTGCCCAACCATTATGTAAATATACCAGGAAAGGTGGCATGCACATGTAGTCCCAGCTACATGGGAGGCGGATCCCCTGGGCTGGATCACTTGAGCCCAGGGGTTTGGGGTTAGCCTGGGCAACAGAATAAAACCCTATCCCTAAAAAAATAATAAAAATAACAAAAAAACCCACAGAACGTTATGTAAATGCAAAATATCCTTGAAGAGGAACCATCAACAGATATTTTATGCAAATACAGAATATGTACTGATATTATCCATACCCTTCATCTAACCAATGAGCAAAGCCTATCAACTCTAACTTCTAAATATATCTAGAATCAGGCCAAGTGCAGTGGTTCATACCTGTAATCCAGCACTTTGGGAGGCCAAGGCAGGAGGATTGTTTAAGGCCAGGAGTTTGACACCAGCCTGGGCAACATATCAAGACCCCGTCTATACAAAAATTTAAAAAATTAGCCGGTTGTGGTGGCATGTGCCTGTAGCGCTAGCCACTTGGGTGGCTGAGGTGGAAGAATCACTTGAGCCTAGGAAGTCAAGACTTAAGCAAACTATGACTCTATAACTGCACCACTGCACTCTAGCCTGGGTGACAGAGTGAGACCCTGTCTAAAAAAAAAAAACATCCGGGCGCAGTGGCTCAAACCTGTAATCACAGTACTATGGGAGGCCAAGGCAACAGGATTGCCTAAGCTCAGGGGTTCAGGATCAGCCTGGGTAACTTGGTAAGACCTCGTCTCTACAATAAATCAAAAAATCAGCCAGGCACGGTAGCGTGCACCTGTAGCTCCAGCTACCTGGAAGGCTGAGGTGGAAGGACTGCCTAAGCCCAGCAGGTCGAGGCTGCGGTGGCCATGAGCTGCGAGCCACTGCACTCCAGGCTGGGTGACAGAGTGAGACCCTTACTCAAAAAAAAAAAAAAAAAAAAAAATCAATCAATCTAGAATCAAATCACTTCTTATCACCTGAGTCATTATCATCCTTATTCAACCTACCAACCTCTAGTCAACTGGAATAGCGGCCTGTCAAACAGTCTCCTTCCTGCCTCCAGCTGCCCTTTACATTCTAGGCTTCACTCAATAGCTAGAATGATGTTTTCAAAATACAAATTAGATTACGCTATTCCTCTGTTCAAAACGCTCCAAGGCTTTTTTTCTCAGGTGGAGTAAAAAAAATCTCTAAATAGGAAAACCTCAAGGTTTAACGTCTAGACCTCTTCTTCTTTTCCTGCTAATATTCTCCAAACGACACAAATATATGCTCTAAACCAGACTCTTCTTTTTGAGTTGAAGTCTAACTCTGTCGCCCAGACTGGAGTGCAGTGGCATACTCCCAGCCACTGCAGCCTCGACCTGCTGGGCTCCAGCGATCCTTCTGCCTCAGCATTCCAAGTAGCTGGAATTACAGGCACACGCTACCAAGTCCGGCTAATTTTTTGATTTATTGTAGAGATGAGGTCTTGCCAAGTTACCCAGGTGGGTCTCGAACCCGTGGGCTCAGGCAATCCACTCACCTCGGCCTCCCAAAGTGTGGGATTACAGGTTGAACCACCGAGCCCAGCTTAAACCAGACTTTTGAACTCTACTTGGACATTCAATTGGTATTTCAAGGTTAACATATCCAAAAGTGAGCTCTAAAAAATTACTTCTCTCAGTATTGCCCATCTCAGTAAACGAAAACCATCTGTCTGTTCTTTAGACCACAGATCTAAAACTCATCTTGATGCTCTCCCTCACAACCAAGCTATTGAAAAATCATGCCAGCTGGGCTCGGTGGCTCAGCCTGTAATCCCGTGCTTTGGGAGGCCGAGGTGAGTGGACTGCCTGAGCCCGCGGGTTCGAGACCCGCCTGGGCAACTTGGTGAGACCTCATCTCTACAATAAATCAAAAATTAGCCGGGCGTGGTTGCGCACGCCTGTAGTTCCAGCTACTTGGAAGGTTGAGGCGAAAGGATCGCTGGAGCCCAGCAAGTCAAGGCTGTGGTAGCCGGGAGCAGCCACTGCACTCCAGTCCGGGTGACAGAGTGAGACTCTAACTCAAAAAAAAAATCATGCCAGCTCATTCCTCAAAATACATCCAGCATCCTACCACTTCTCACTATCTCCACAGCCACCACCATTCTCAATATAGAGGTCAAAGTAAGCTCAGTGTCACTCATCTGCTCAAAACCTTCCCAAAGCTTTTCACCTCATTCAGGGTAAAAACAAATGACCTCAGAACAACCGACAAGGAAGGCACTATATGAATGGACCTTTTATTACTCTTCTGACATTTTCTTTTATTACTGTTCCCTTCTTTCAA
Source organism: Carlito syrichta (assembly GCF_000164805.1). NCBI lineage: Eukaryota > Metazoa > Chordata > Mammalia > Primates > Tarsiidae > Carlito > Carlito syrichta. Next base: position 21,245 of record NW_007115433.1, read on the forward strand.
CTGGCTCCAGCCACAACGGCTTCCTTGCTATTCCTCAAACATGCCAATAAAACCACAGCCTCTGAACCTTTACACCTGCTCTTCCTTCTCTGCCTTGCCCCAGTTATCTACATGATTTGTTCACTCACTTCATTCAAGTCTGTATTCATCTTATCAGAGAGGCCTTCCCTGATCACCCTTCATATTAATTCTACTTCCCTTCTCTATCCTCCTTACTGGTTTTTCTTTGTAACTTATCATACCTGACAAATTATATATTTGCTTAGAATCTGCCTCTCCCCACATGAGAACAGAAACTTTACATTCACTAGTATACAGACATTGCTCAATAAAATTGCTGAGTTAAACTCAATCTTTTCACCAACCAAATTTATAAGAAAAGCTACCACTGTCACCAAGTTGTTTAACACTTTAACAAACCCATTTTCTCCTAACTGATTAATTATACTTACCCATGTACATAAAATAATGTATAAAGCTTCTTTGCATCAGTCATGCAGCTTCGAGTTACAGACAGGACTCCCTTGGGTCCTACTGTCAGAGGTTCAAGGGCAGGATTTCCAGACTCCACAAGCTGGGAAAAGAGGCGCTCCACACTGCGACGACAACCAACACATGGGACGAGCTGAGAAAGTGCGCTCAAGACTTCACGTGATGTCACCACCATGGCAATGCTAAGATCTTGTTGCTTAAGCATACTATGTCGCTGAGAGAAAGAGGAAAATAAAATGAAGAAGAGTCCTTTAAAAAGACATAAAGTTACGCTTTCATCATTATTGGTTCCTATATAGCCTTGTGCAGTAAATACAACCTAGGCAGGACTTGCCACCTCTATCTGCAACTGAGTCATAAAGGCAAGGAAGGCAGCCTTGTTCACGCCACTGTGAGTTTGCTGCACAAATTCCCCTGTTTTAGAATCTAAGGTATAAAAAAACCTTACTTAGTATTCCAGAGCTAAGCAGTATGTGCCCCAGCATAGCAAAAAGAAGCCCTGCATCTAGAAATGCAGAACTGGTTCAATGAGTATTAAGCCTAGTACTCTCACTTAAAAAAAATAAGTAGGAAAGAAAGAAAAAAATAAAGACAATGCAGCTTTACTGTGTCTCTTTTTCAGTTGTTAACACACGACATTTAGCTATAGGAGTCAAGTTAGGAAGGTGACCATGTAGAGCAGAAATTGTCAATCCAGAGGTATGGATTAGCAGAAGAGACCAAGGCCTATCTTACCTATATAGGAGCCTGCAGAGAGTAACTAACAATGCTGGGGCATATGAATGTTATCTGTTGGTAATGACAAGGTAGAAAAATGACTGAGAACTACTAAAGAAAAGAGCAAAACTCTAGTAAGTAACTTCTACTTGATAGAGTTATAGTTACACTACAAATTTTTTTTAGACAGAGCTTCACTGCTGCCCAGACTGGAGTGCATTGCAACCAGAACTCCTGGGCTCAAGCAATTCTTCTGCCTCAACATTCTGAGTAGCTAGGACTATGGTCACAAGCCACCATGCCCAGATAATTTATCTATTTATTTTTTTGTAGAAACAGGGTCTCACAATGTTGTCTAGGCTGGTCTCAAACTTTTGGCCTCAAGGAACCCTCCCTCCTCAGCCTCCCAAAATGCTGGGATTACAGATATGAGCCACCATGCCTGGCCCTGCACTACAATTAACACTTTCAGATTTACCAAAAACTTTGGGAAAGTAGGATAATTCCCAAGAAGCATTTTCTCCCATTTACCATTAACCTTTCAAAGTTTTCCCTAAAAGTAGAAGAATCTGGAAATAAACTAACAAGTTATCTTCCAATATCTTAATTATAGTCAGCCTTCCATATCCAAGGGTTCCATATCTGTGGATTCCACCAACTGAGGGTCAAAGACTAGGAGGAAAAAAAGGGTGGTTGTGTCTGTACTAAACATGTGAACTTTTTTTGTCATTAGTCCCCAAACAATACAACAATTACTTACATAGCATTTACACTGTGCTAGGTACTATAAGTAATCTAAAGATGCTTTAAAGTATATAGGAAGATGTACATAGGCTATATGCAAATCCTGTATCATTTTATATCAGGGACTTACATATTACGAATTTTGGTTTCTGTAGGGGTCCTGGAACCAATCCTCCACAGATACTGAGGAATGACTGTATAGTGATATTAAGTGTATTTATAAAGTATTATGCTATTTCTCAAAAATTAAATAACAATGAGAAAGTTCATAATATAAGATTAATTTGTTTGTACTCAACAAAACAATTACTATAGCAGAAAACCAACAAGTCCTTAATGAAAAGCTGTATAACCTATCTTCAAAAAATAGGGAAAGGCGGGAAGAAGTGGCTCAAGCCTGTAATCCCAGCACTATGGGAGCCCAAAACGAGAGGATTGTCTGAGTCCAAGGATTCATGACAAGCCTGGGCAACTTGATGAGACCTAATCTCTACAATAAGTAAAAAAAAAAAAAAAGACTAGCCAGGCTAAATAAATAAATAAATAACAGGGAAAGATCACCTGGTAAAATGAGAGCCCTATGGACATGTAAAATATTAACACAATACCACCAATTCTCTTTTACATAATAGGTACATAAATCAGGTACATAACTACATATATTTACTACAGCAATGGTTAAAAAAAAAAGCAATTTCAGTGCAATATTAACACCTAGGGAACCCTAGGTAAAACACAATACAGCTAAAATTTAAATGACTCTTTAAAACATATGCACACCACTAAAAACAATGATTAAAAAACTATTACCTGAATGAACTGCTTTAGCTGTGCACCATTATTTTGATGCCCATCAAGATTTAACACATTGTCAGGAAATTCCATCACCATCTTAAAATATAAACAGAAAAGAAATCAATTATTTTATCCCCTCTAAGCACATTATAAAGCCTATTGTATAAACTCATAGATAGGATAGAAATAGCTCCCTAAAAGACAGATTTGCCCCCTCCCCCCAAAAAAAATTAAAAAGAAAAAAATTCAAGCATACAAGTTTCTAAAGTCAGAATGGTACAGTCATTAGGAGCAAGGATACTGAAGTCAGGCAGTTCAAACACAAGCTCTGCCACTTACAGTCTATGTCATAACTCTAGACAAGTTACTTAGCCTGTCTGATTATCAATTTTCTCATTTGTAAAATGAAATCAATAATTGGCGGGGCTTGGTGGCTCAGCCTGTAATCCCGCACTTTGGGAGGCCGAGATGAGTGGATTGCCTAAGCCCACGGGTTCGAGACCCACCTGGGCAGCCTGGCGAGACCTCATCTCTACAATAAATCAAAAATCAGCTGGGCATGGTAGCACACGCCTGTAGTTCCAGCTACTTAGAAGGCTGAGGCGGAAGGATCACTGGGGCCCAGCAGGTCGAGGCTGCAGTGACCAGGAGCGGCCACTGCACTCCAGTCTGGGTGACAGAGAGAGACTCCAACTCAAAAAAAAAAAAAAAAAAAAGAAATCAATAATTTATAATATATATAACACACTGTTACTGCAAAGATTAAATTATACTTTAAAGGATTCATTGCAGTGGCCAGTAATTAATTAATAAATGAAATAACCTAGTATTTTTAGTTACTCCTCTTAACTATGAAATATAATCTTATAACTGTTCTAAAAATATCTATATATGTATATATCTATATATCTTAGAACAGTACCTGACACATAGTAAATGCCTGCTCTACTTAGGAACAAAAAGAGCACACTGAGATTTTCAATGATCAAAATGCACTACCAGAGGAAGAGGAATATGAAACTTAAGGATGCTTCAGTATGTCACATAATGAGAATCTGCTGTTGTTTTTTGAGTCAGAGTCTCACTCTATCATCCAGGCCGGAATACAGTGGCATGCTCATCACCACTGCAGCCTCAACCTGCAGGGCTCAGGCAATCCTTCTGTCTCAGTCTTCCAAGTAGCTGGAATCATAGGAATATGCCACCACACCTGGTTAATTATTTGATCTAGTATGGAGATGAGGTCTTTCCAAGTTATCCAGACTGGTCTCAAACCCCTGGGCTCAGGCAATCCTCTCGCCTTTGCCTCCAAAAGTGCTGGCATTACAGGTGTGAGCCACCGCGCCTGGCAGGAATTTATAGTTAGCACATTTTACTGATCTGTCACCACCAAAAGATTTTAAGTAGTAGCATAGTTATGTATCACTAAGAAAAGAGCTATTTTAACTGTAAGATGTCATCAACTTAAAGAAACATTCCAATTTCAGAGATGTTAAAATGTGGGGAAAAAAGTATGCCTCTAAAACAATGAAAGTTACACATATCTTACATATATCTTAATTAAAACATTGTTAAAGATATCAAACATATAGTACACTAAGACAAACTATTTCCACATAACAAGGGCCACAAATGCCTACATACCCAAAGAGTAAAGTCAGGACAGAGACTCATCTAAAGCAAAAACAAAAACCAAAAAATCTCTACATAGTTGAATGTGATCTTAAAAAGATCCCTCCCTTCCCCAACCAGCACCACAAAGACTTGCTTCTATAAAGGATGTGATCACTCCTTTCCCTCCCCATTAGACAGATTTAAAAGATGATTCTTCTAATAATAAACTGAGGCCTCATTAACAACCAAAGCCAAGTGTAAGCAATAGATCCAAGATCTTTTCTTGATTTGACAAAGGAGAAATACTATGGGTACAGACAATGATGCAAACACCAACTTAACAATCCAGAGCACTTCACTGCATTTCACAGAAGCAAAAACTGCATGTACAATATGATGCAAATTTTTATAAGTACATATTTTATCTTACAAAAAAAGAAAATACATAATATATTAGATGTGGCTATCTCTAGGTAGTGGGATGACAGATGACTTTTCTTTACTATATTTCCCAAAGTTATTACAATGCACACATACAATTTGTTATTGGGGGGGGGAGGGAGAGTTAAAGTTCCTTGCTTCTAATTCTATATTCATTACACCACGTTTAAAGACATGCTTCCATCTCAATAGCTTTTCCTGATTTGGAAGTTTCTTCTTCATATGTATAGATGAAATGTCCAAATCTCATAGGTTCAAGAATCAATTATCCAATTTTTAGGTTTACTGACCCTGATATCTGGTTTATAGTTTCCCTTCTCAGTCATCTTATTGATCTCTCCAAAAGGTGATGATATTATATAAGAAAACACTTTACACATACTAGGAATTGTTATAAGCACTTTCATATATTAACTTTACCAACAGTACAAAGCTAAACTAAAGTCAAGACTGGGCATGGAGCCGGGCTCGGTGGCTCAGCCTGTAATCCCGTGCCTTTGGGAGGCTGAGGTAAGTGGACTGCCTGAGCCCGCGGGTTCAAGACCCGCCTGGGCAACTTGGCGAGACCTCATCTCTACAATAAATCAAAAATTAGCGGGTGTAGTAGCGCGCGCCTGTAGTTCCAGCTACCTGGAAGGCTGAGGCAGAAGGAGCACCGGAGCCCAGCAGGTCGAGGCTGCGGTGGCCGGGAGCGGCCACTGCACTCCAGTCTGGGTGACAGAGTGAGACTCCAACTCAAAAAAAAAAGACTAGGCATGATGGCTCACACCAGTAATCCCAGTACTTTGGAGGGTCATGGTGGGAGGATCATTTGAGTCAAGGAGTTCTAGACAACACAGCAAGACCTCATCTCTATAAAAATTAAAAAATAAGCCAGGTGTGGTGGTGCATACCTGTGGTCCCAGCTTCTCGGGAGGCTGAGGTGGAAGGACTGCCTGAGAAATTGAGGCTGCAGTGAGCTATGATTATGCCACCGCACTCCAGCCTAGGCAACAGAGTGAGACCACTACTAAAAAAATAAACAAAAAAACTAAAGTCACTAGTCTACTTTAATGCTGTAGCTACAAATGATCTGGTGAGGATGACTGAAATAGGCAAAATATCTAATGATTCATAATGTCCCACTGTATTTATTGTAATTAATACAGTCTACGCAAACTAAAAAATAATAACAATAAACCTAGTATTAGAAATCCTGGCCCAAAAATTGAGAAAGAATTAAAATAGTTAATAGTTCAGTTAATTCACATTATGTTTTCTGGAATCATCAAAGGGTTTAAGACACAAAGAAATTTAATTGTCAAGTCATTAAAAAGGTGTAGGATACTTTTTGAACCACGTAACTCAACATAACACTGTGGGCCCACTCCAGTCCTACCATTTAAGCAGCAAACACCTTGATTTGCATTTTCATTTGTTTGATAGAAATATACTTTTACTATATACCAATAACCACAATTTAAAAAAAGAAAAAAATTAAGACAATTACTTATAATGTCTTAAGATTAAGGCTATCAATTTAAGAAACATTTAAAAAATATTCCTTATTTAACCAAATCAAAGTCTCTCTAGGATGGTTCTCACATGAAATCCTAAATTTTGATTATTTTTATTCTGATCAACTGTTTTAAAAATTAAAGCGGCCAGGCACAATGGCTGTTGCCTGTAATACCAGCACTTGGGAGGCAAAGCGAGAGGACTACCTAAAAGCCCAGGGGTCAGAGACTAGTCTAGGCAACTTGGTGAGACCTTGCCTCTACAAGAAATTTTTAAAAAATTAGGTGGGCAGGGTGGTATGCATCTATAGTTCCAGCTACTTGGGAGGCAGAAGGATAGCCTGAGCCCAGCAGGTCAAGGCTGCTGTGACTGTGAGCGTGCCACTGCACTCCAGCCTAGGAGGCAGAGTGAGACTCCGACTCAAAAATAAGTAAATAAATAAATAAACAAAATTAAAGCAAAAGAAAACAATTAAAATTAGGGCAGAAGTCAAAGAACACATCTAACACACTGAAACCTACCAGTTTATTTGTAAAAATCATGCATAATACCTGCTTTGGGAGCTCTTTTTAAAAAGTCAATAAGCAACAGGGTTAAGACTTTTAAAAAACAAACAACTCATCTCAGATCATCTCACTTTTATCTAACTAGTATAGAAAATGTGAAGATCTAATCTATTTCGGTATCTTTCCCAGGTTTCATCAGGTTAACTAAGACTAAATTTTCTCTTGTATTTACTCCATATTACCCTGCCTAGAGAACACTAACACTAAATAATTACTGTCCTGGCCTTTCAAACACTGAGGACAATGGCTTACGTTTTACCTGTTTTCTGGCACATTATTATATGGTGTTTAATGTTTTAAGAGATGAAAATAAGAAAAAGGGGAAGAATGCAAGGAGGCTTGTGGCACTATTCCCCACCCCATTCTTTAAAACCACTTCCTTGACTTATCTTCAGATTCTAGGTTACCTGAAGGAAGAGTGGCCTGAAAAGTATTTCAGGTGTGGTTTCACAGAGGAATCACTAACATTCAGCTTCATACTGAAGTTGCCTATCAATAGCTTGCCAAAATTAGAACAAGTCATTGTGCTGCAATTATTGCTTTACAAAATTTATTGAATCCATTATCCACTTTCACTCTTTAAGTCTCTATCGTGGTTTCTCCTGACCACACACACACACACACAAATCAGTTTTTAGCTCATTCTCACAAGTTCTAACCAACGATACCAAGTTTGTACATATCAAAATCACTATCACTTTTTTATTCTTTTACTTTATCCACACAGCTCTTTGTAACATCTACCACCCTTGGTAAAAGTAAATGTTAAATCAAGAGTTGATAGAAACATTAAATGCTAAACTTCAACAAATGCTAAACTCCAAATCCCCAAGCAGATATGCTACCATTATCTTCGTCCTTTTTTCTTTTTTTTTTTTTTTTGAGGTGGAGTCTCACTCCGTCACCCAGGCTGGAGCGCAGTGGCACACTCATGGCCATCCCAGCATCCACCTCTTGGGCTCCGGTGATCAATTCCGCTTCAGCCTTCCAAGTAGCTGGAACTACAGGCGCGTGCTACCACACCCGGCTAATTTTTCTTTTTTTTTATTGTAGAGATGAGGTCTCACCATGTTGCCCAGGCTGGTCTTGAAATTGTGGGCTCAGGCAATCCTCTCGCCTTGGCCTCCCAAAGTGCTCGGATTACAGGTTTGAGCCACCATGCCCAGCCTGCTACCATTATCTTCTGAAGTCTAAAAACTCTTTTCAGAGGTTCTAGTCCATTTAGATTGGTTTGTATTAAGAAGGTAAATTGTTCCAAAAATAGTGTAGCAATTTGACAATATGTGCCAAAAACTTTATAACAGGTTCTTAAGCTTTGATCCAGTAATTGCACTTCTAAAAGCCTGAGAAAACATTTTAATGTAAAGATTTGTTCACTATTTATATTCCTTTTTTTTGAGTTGGAGTCTCACTGTCGCCCAGACTGGAGCGCAGTGGCCGCTCCCGGCCACCGCAGCCTCGATCTGCTGGGCTCCGGCAATCCTTCCACCTCAGCCTTCCAAGTAGCCGGAATTACAGGCATGCGCTACCACGCCCAGCTGATTTTTTGATTTATTGTAGAGATGAGGTCTCGCTGCCCAGGCAGGTCTCGAACCCACAGGCTCAGGCAATCCACTCACCTCAGCCTCCCAAAGGCGCGGGATTACAGGCTGAGCCACCGAGCCCGGCTCACTATTTATATTCTTATAGTCTTTTTTTTTTTTCAGTTGGAATCTCACTCTCTTGCCCAGGCTAGAGTGCAGTGGCATGCTTTCGGCCACCGCAGCCTCAACCTGCTGAGCTCGGGCAATCTTCCACCTCAGTCTTCCAGGTGCCCACCATGCCCAGCTAATTTTTTGATTTATTGTAGAGATGAGGTTTCGCCAGTTGCCCAGGCTGGTCTTAAACCCCTGAGATCAGGCAATCCTCTCACCTCTGCTTCCCAAAGTGCTGGGATTACAGGTATGAGCAACCGCTCCCACACTTATAGTTTATTCACAGCAAAAACTAGAACCACCTCTATGTCCACCAATGAAAGATTATTAAATTATGGCACATCATACAACAAAATATTACAGTCATTAAAGATGTTTAAGAATGATTAAGAAAAAATGCTATCAATATTACATTTAGTGAAAAAAGAAGGATATAAAATGTTACAGAAGACAATATATGAACTCTGCACCTATGAATGTCTCTGACTGGAATTACACCAAACTTTGCTAATCTCTGAAAGTATAATTAAGGATAATTTATTTTGCTTTGTTTTGTAGTTATTTTTCAAGATTTTATGTTTTTATTCTGTTCTTTTAAAAAACTACTTGCTTATTTTTCAAAGATGTCTCAAAGTAAAATCTATTCTGCTATTTTATAATTAAAACAACACAGGACAGGATTTTGGTCATGTAGAGTAACACCTAAATATTCCACCAGCTTACTTATTTGGGATTTTCTCAAATACACCTACATCAGCCCTGTATTCAGGTGTTAAAACATACTAAACAACCATATAAACCTTTTAAACATGGACACAACTTATCACAGAAAGGAGGAAGCTACTTCTTCACATGCAAGTTTCTTTCTTTTTCTTTTTGGAGTCTCACTCTGTCACCCAGACTGGAGTGCAGTGGTATGCTCCCGGCCACCGCAGCCTCGACCTGCTGGGCTCTGGCGCTCCTTCCGCCTCAGCCTTCCAAGTAGCTGGAACTACAGGCGCGCGCTACCACGCCCAGCTGATTTATTTTTTTTTTTTTTTTTGATTTATTGTGGAGATGAGGTCTCGCCAAGTTGCCCAGGTGGGTCTCAAACCCGTGGGCTCAGGCAATTCACTCACCTTGGCCTCCCAAGGCGCGGGTTTACAGGCTGAGCCACCAAGCCCCGCCGCACATGCAAGTTTCTTAATTTCACTTACACATCCAAGATAAAATCGCCAGTTTAATTATGGTTAGAGGTTTCAGTATCTTTTACTAAAATGATAAAATTTGTAACTGACTGTGAACTGTAAACACTGTAACTATACTGCAACATTTAGCTGCTTACAAGATTCTAAGACTATTACTTGAACTAAAGATCACACAATGTTTCCTCAGTGAATTACAGACTATCAACAGACCCATAAAAAACACAAACCTCCTCTATAGGCATCTTCTTTTCCCTTCCCTCTTCTCTTCTAACAAGTGTTTTGCTCTATAATTGCCCTTTAAGTAGTATTTAGTAGAATGATTCTGTAAGATACTTGTTTCTCTAGGTATGTCCTTGACAAGAATTCTCACTAACATTCATTCACTAATAGCATTCAGTAACTGTGCATAAATTCTAACACAAAGTAATAAAATGTCTCATCATTCCCTAGTAATAAAAACCCATTCTGATGCAAAGAAAAGCTGCACCTTTTCCTAAATAAAATGCTATTTTGATCATTAAATTAAGTAAGCTTAAATTTTATTTGCCTTAGTCACAAGTTCAGAGTACAATAAAAACAAAATTCAACCACCAGGTACAGCGCAAAATAAGTGCCATACTAAACCACAGTGCAAGATTAAATCTTTTTTGATGGAAAAATTTTGGAAATTCACATCATTGTGGAGAGAATACAGTACTAAAACACCTAACAAGCTGGCCATTTTAAAGTGCTGTATGACTGATGTATTAACGTGCTATATTCACATCAAAGATGATTATGTGAATATACAGATAATCAGTAAGTGTCTTTTTTTTTTTTTTGAGTTGGAGTCTCACTCTGTCACCCAGACTGGAGTGCAATGGCCGCTCCCGGCCACCGCAGCCTCAACCTGCTGGGCTCCAGCGATCCTTCCGCCTCTGCCTTCCGCGTAGCCGGAATTATAGGTGCGCGCTACCATGCCCGGCTAATTTTTTGATTTATTGTAGAGATGAGGTCTCGCCTGTCCAGGTGGGTCTCAAACCCGCGGGCTCAGGCAATCCACTCACCTCAGCCTCCCAAAGGCGCGGGATTACAGGCTGAGCCACCGAGCCCGGCCATCAGTAAGTGTCTTTTAAAATTTTGTAAATCTTATATCCAAACCCACTGAAATTTTTTTTTTTAACCTCAAAGCCATTCTGGGAGAATAAACCTAAAAGTTGGTATCAAACTATGGGCTTTAGGAAAGTGTTTATGTTGGCAAGGGAAAGAAGAAAGTAACAAATGAATTCGTATTCACACTGAATTCACACTGAGACATGCATCATTTAATTTGATAAGAGTGCTAGTTTTAACTATTTAAGATGTAAGTCCGGCCAGGCTCGGTGGCTCAGCCCATATAACCCCGTGCTTTGGGAGGCCGAGGTGAGTGAATTGCCTGAACCTACGGGTTCAAGTCCCACCTGGGCAACTTGGCAAGACCTCATCTCTACAATAAATCCCCCCCCCAAAAAAAAAATCAGCTGGGCGTGGTAGCGCGTGCCTGTAGTTCCAACTACTTGGAAGGCTGAGGCAGAAGGATTGCCGGAGCCCAGCAGGTCGAGGCTGCGGTGGCCGGGAGCGTGCTACTGCACTCCAGTCTAATGCATAAACTCTTTATATCAGACGAAATTATTCTACCTTTCTCCATGAAAAAAATGCACTTGGATTATTATAGATGCTGTCACTTTAAAAGTTCTAATAAATGAAGTCATTTAATAGCTTTTCTAATCCTTTTCAAAGTACTGCAGCTCAATCAGATCTTAATTGAGACTGGGAAACAGAAAGGCATACACTGGCATCTCTACAATGACTTGCAGTTTATAAAAAATTTGAAAAAATTTCAGTAGATATTTGCAAAAAAAATTTAGGAACAAAATCGATTAACTGCCTTGGAATGGAAAAGAAAAAGCCAAAGGTGATAAGATGAAAAGACTTAGCTGTATCTTAGCAAAATCACCAAACGTATAATCCAAAGCTTCAGCATCATCAAAATGCAGATTTCAAAAGATAATGAGAAAAGGTTCAATTAAATTCTTAAGAAACAGTGGCAAGCAACTGCACTCATTTCCTGTTCAGATTCAATTCAAATTTCAGCCATTTCCTTTTAAAGGAAATAGTATAGCAGCACAGGACAGAGGGTCTGTAATGCTATACTATCACCAACTCTAAAAAGGAAAAGTATCCAGAACTGAGTTTTGACTCAGGATGAGCAATCAGCTTTTTACAGAACTCTTATATATTCGATAATTTGGCTTCCTTATTTAAAAAAAAAAGAAAAAAAAGCTACCTGTAAACTAAGGAATAACTAAAGCCAAGAAAGCCCGTTTTGAAGAGTCATGGCCTAGCAATACAATCATTTCAAGAGTTGTAATGTACTAGCCAATACGAGACCATATACAATGAAATCAAATATTTTTAGTGGAATCTTTACTGTGGAAGAGCATGTCACTCTGCTCTCAGTAATTACGCTTATGCAGTGAGAGCTACAGTATTAAAATAGAATATATACAGGTAACAGTGCAGCTGCGACATTTCCAGGTAATTAAGCCTCCTCGAGGGTACGTGGTTTCTGTAAGGCATAGGCCTTAAACGCCCAAGATCCTTCAAGCCCTCTTAGAGGCGCGTGCTTTGGCAAAAATAGCATCTCCTAAGGAAAGAGGGTAAAGGAAGGAGGTTCAAAAGGTAAGGAAAATTTGGGGAAAGAGGAGTGCGTGTGCGAGGCTTGGGCTCGGAGCAGACAGAGGTTACCGACTAAGCCCTGCAAAGGCGAGTTCGCGGGGCCTGCCGGAGAGAAGGCCTCGCCTAAGAGTTGCAACACACTCTTTCTCCAGTGCGCAGCGCTCGGCCTGGGGGAGGGGGAGGAGGGGAAACAGCTGCCAGGGGAGCGGCGGGCCCAGCCCGGCCCGGCCCGCTCACCGTGAGGGTGTCGTCTATGTAGAGGGGAATCTGCCGCCTCTCGAAGGGGAACTCCTCCTCCCCGTCCCTGCACACTGCCACCAGTCGCGCCATCGTCCCCGACGCTGCCGTTGCCACCGTCACCACCTCCTCCCAGCTGCTGCTGCCGCCGCCGCCGCTGCTGCTCCTGCCGCTGCCGCTGCCGCCTCCTCCCAGCTTCTGCCTGCAACAGCCAAACCCCGCGAACGTAAGCACCCGCCGCCGCGCAGCACATTCGCCACGGGAGGAGGGAGCAGAGCCGGAGGGAACAGAAAAGCGGGCTGCGTTTCTCATCACCCGATTCCACACGCGCTCAGCCAATCAGCGTGGAGCAAGGCCGAGACCCGCCCCCTCGCGCCGCTCTCCCTCCCTTTACCCCCACCCCCCCGCCCGCCGCCGGCCTCCAGTCCGGGTCCAAAGGAGAGGCGGAAGGGACCGACCGGTTCGGGGGCTTCCCCCGCCCGTCACGGGAGTCCCGGCTCCAGGACCCCACCCCCGGCCTCAGCTCCACGACCCTGCTGCCGGCCTCCGGGTGTCCCCCGCCCAGAGCTGACCTGTCTCCTCCTTCCTTGGCGCGCCCCGCCCTGTCAGTCCCCGGGGCTGCAGTTGCCCAGCGCGACCCCGCCCCTGGGAGGGGTCGACCCAGCCAAGGCTCTGCGGAGTCTGGGGCGTGGGGAGGCTCAGACCCTTCCCTCACCCTCCTCGGAGGACGGCTGTCGGGTGTGACCTTCACCGATGTCGTGGTCGCCTCTTTGACCCCCACCTCTGCTCCCCGTTACCGGCTGACGAGGCCCGCGTCGGGGCCGGCCTGGGCGGGAGCGCGGCTACGAGTGCCGTTTCCTCTTCAGGCTCAGTCAGCCGCTCGCGCCACGGGGAGTGGGGGAGGGAGGG
>NW_007115433.1:34877-41617 GCF_000164805.1 Carlito syrichta
GGAGCCGGGAGCGCCGGGCGGGGCCTGCCTCCTATCGCGAGACTTTGGATTGCTGCTCTGGGGTCAGGGCTTTCGAAAGGTTGGGGGTGCTCCCCGGCTTTTCTGTGCGTAATCCCGCAATAGGGCTAGTAGGAGATATGAGTAGGCCTGAGCCTCAGTTCCTCATCGCGCGGGGCTGGGCACTGCTGTCCCGAGGGTCGAGGGCGAAGGAAGGCAGGTTGCGCGGACTCAGGGATGACTCGGACTCGAGGCCGGGTGGGGACCTGGCGAGGAGCGGAGGTTGTCGACCTGTGTCAGCGGGAGGCTGGGATGAGGGGAAAGGACACGAGCATCTGGGGGTAGGAGAAATACTCTGGCCTTGGCTTCCTGGTACTTGGTGCCACTTTCTGCCTTCCACGGCGGGAAATTGGAGGAGGAAGGGACCCTGACACCCTGATCCTCCTGGAGCCAGCTGCACACCTGCTGCCCGACCCGGGACTGCGTCGGGATCCCGCCGAGGGCACCGAGGGTATTTCAGTGCTGACAGTTTTTTCTGGTGTGTTAAACTAGAGGTAAATAGAAAACTGGGCAGTGGCTTATGTACTTGTCCTGGCCAAAGAAACTTGAGCTGGATTAATATTAACTTAGGGACTCCCTTGGACAAAGTACTGGTGTTGGCCGAAGGCCTTTCCCTCTGACCATTTTCAAGGAAGCAGAGCTGCTGTGAAGACAATTCCTCTGCAGCACTTACCACCGTGAACCCAGTTCTGACCTTGAAGGCTTTGGAGGTCTGTTGTAAAGCCAGCATAGTTGTTGGAAGGTATTTTGCCTGTGAAAGTCTTGGCGATTTTAAGGATAAATCCATTTGCTCTTCTTGAAACTGATTGAGAACAGAGCTATTTTTCCTGGTACAGTAGGCCAGAGCTGTGATACTGACCTTTAAAAGGTATTTTGGTCATCTTAGTCTTAAGATGTAAGACTGTATGTAAGATGTAAGGTGTAGTGATAGAGATTCACAACAACAAAAAGAATCCATATTGCATACTTAGCCGTGTTGACTATGACATTGTGTGGTCACTGTTGGGGTAGGTGACATAATAAACTGGAAGGATCATTGTTCAGTCCCAAAGGTGTGATTATTCAGTAATTATGTATGTCTTTTGGCCCTGCTAGGAGAACAGAACAGTATGATCATTAGCTCAAATCCAATAGGCATATAGGATGTGTATATACATAGCCAAAATTTAGACATTTTTAGAGAGTCTTGTGTATTAGGTAAAAACACTTAAGAAAAAAGAATAGTATTTTTTTTTTAAGATCTAAAGGTGGCCGGGCTCGGTGGCTCAGCCTGTAATCCCGCGCCTTTGGGAGGCTGAGGTGAGTGGATTGCCTGAGCCCGCGGGTTCGAGACCCGCCTGGGCAGCAAGACCTCATCTCTACAATAAATCAAAAATCAACTGGGCATGGTAGCGCATGCCTGTAGTTCCGGCTACTTGGAAGGCTGAGGCGGAAGGATTGCTGGAGCCCAGCAGGTCGAAGCTGTGGTGGCCGGGAGTGGCCACTGCACTCCAGTCTGGGGGACAGAGTGAGACTGCAACTCAAAAAAAAAAAAAAAAATCTAAATGTGTTCCTATAAAGGCTACATCAATTATTTCACCTAATTTAAACTTTTTAAATTTGGTTAGGATAGCCGGGCTCGGTGGCTCAGCCTGTAATCCCCTGCCTTTGGTAGGCTGAGATGAGTGGATTGCCTGAGCCTGCGGGTCGAGACCTGCCTGGGCAGCAAGACCTCATCTCTACAATAAATCAAAAAATCAGCCGGGTGTGGTAGCGCCTGTAATTCCGGCTACTTGGAAGGCTGAGGCGGAAGGATCGCGGGAGCCCAGCAGGTGGAGGCTGCGGTGGCCAGGAGCGGCCACTGCACTCCAGTCTGGGTGACAGAGTGAGACTCCAACTCAAAAAATAAATAAATAAATAAATAAATTTGGTTAGGATTACGATTGGTAAAGAACATTGCAAATTAGAAGCTCAACATATAGGTGCTAATTTAAATTTCTTTACTGAACACACACCAAGTACTAGCATAGAACAGAGTATTCAACCTGGGAACTTAAATCTAAGAAAAATACATTAAAATCTTTCCATCTGAGTTTACTTTTCCTGATTTGGGCTTGTCTCTTAGGTCCACTGAACACATCTTAGTATCTTTGGACATTGTTTTACATTCAATAACTATTCCAAGGCTAAAAAGGTGAATAATTTGTTAGGTAAGTTGTGCTTTCTAAAGGAGGTAGCATTGGGTGCTACAAATAGGATAAAACCAGTATCCCAGGGAAATGCTTAGAAAACTGTTTCATGGCAAAATTGGCCTGGTGCAGTGGCACAACACTTGTAATCCCAGCATTTTGGGAGGCCGAGGTAGTTGGATTGCTTGAGCCCAGGAGTTCAAGATCAGCCTGTGCAATGTAGCAAAACCTCATCTCTAAAAAAAAAAAAAATTTAAAAATTAGCAGGGAATGGTGACATGTGCCTGAAGTCCCAGCTATTCGGGAGGCTGAGGTGGGAGGATCACATGATACCAGGAGGTTGAGACTGCCGTGGTTGTCATGATCATGTCACTGCATTCCAGCCTGGGTGACAGTGAGGCCCTAACTAAAAAAAAAGTATTTCATGGCAAAATTATTTTTAGAAGTTTTTACTGTGCATCTTTCTAATTTAGACACTTATTTTTATTTTCACTGTTGGTCTGTCTTCAGCTAAACCCTAGTACTACAACAAATATTTCTTTTTTTTTTTTTTTTTTTGAGTTGGAGTCTCACTCTGTCGCTCAGACTGGACTGCAGTGGCCGCTCCACCAGCCTCGACCGCAGCCTCGACCTGCTGGGCTCCGGCAATCCTTCCGCCTCAGCCTTCCAAGTAGCTGGAACTACAGGTGCGTGCTACCATGCCCGGCTAATTTTTGATTTATTGTAGAGATGAGGTCTCGCCAAGTTCCCCAGGCAGGTTTCGAACCCGCAGGCTCAGGCAATCCACTCACCTCAGCCTCCCAAAGGCGTGGGATTACAGGCTGAGCCACTGAGCCTGGCAACAACAAATATTTCTTGGGTATTATCGTATGTACTTTATTTTTTTAGCCAGAGTCTCACTTTCTCACCCAGGCTGGAGTGCAGTGGCACACTTAATGCCACCCCAGCCTCGCCCTGCTGTGTTCAGGTGATCCTTCTGCTTCAGCTTTCCAAGAAGCTGGAACTACAGACACACACTACCATGCCTGGCTAATTTTTTTGATTTGTTGTAGAGATGAGGTCTTGCCAAGTTGCCCAGACTGTTCTCGAACACCTGGACTCAGGCAGTTCTCTCGCCTCCACCTCTCAAAGTGCTGGGATTACAGGCATGAACCATCATGCCTGGCCCTATGTACTTTAAAATGAAATGTATCTACATTTATTTATTTATTTGGTAGCGTCTCACTCTGTCGCCCAGGCTGGAGTGCAGTGGCACAATGACAGCCACCCTACAGCCTCAACCTGCTAGGCTCAGGTGGTCCTTCCGCCTCAGCCTTCCAAGTAGCTGGAACCACAGGTATGCGCTACCATGCCAGGCTAATTTTTTGATTTATTATAAAGATGAGGTCTCGCCTAGTTGCTCAGGCTGGACTCAAATCCTTGGACTCAGGCAATCCTCTTGCCTCTCCCTCCCAAAGTGCTGGGATTACAGGCTTGAGCCACTAGGCCCTGCTGAGAAGTATCTACCTTTAAAGAGCTACTTTGTTAGATCTTGCCTCTAAGTGATTGCTGCTAAAATAAGTGATTGCTACATAAAAAAGCCAGTTATTGCCTATTTTTAAACTGTGATATTGGCATTGTAAAGGACAAGGTTGAAAGATTTGAAAGGCCAGAAAGCCAAGGCAATAATTAGAACACATTTTGCTGGTACCTAATAAAAAACAGTTGGAGTGATGGAGATGTGATAAATTATCAGCATAATACCTTTTTCTCCTCTTTGAGTCGGAGTCTCACTCTGTCACCCAGGCTGTAGTGCAGTGGCACTCTCACAGCCACTGCATCCTTGACCTGCTGGACGCGGGCAATCCTTCTGATTCAGCCTTCCAAGTAGCTGGAACTACAGGCATGTGCCACTATGCCTGGATAATTTTTTTATTTATTGTAGAGATGATGTCTCACCATGTTGCCCAGACTGATCTCCTACCCCTGGACTCAGGCAATCCTTTTGCCTCTACCTCCCAAAGTGCTGGGACTACAGGTGTGAGTCACTGTGTCCGGCCCTTTTCTTCTTAGGTCCCCAAAGTGTGAGAAGGCAACCACAAAATTCAGGGATAAATGAGATATCTCTATTCTCTTATCTCCCTAGGCTTGAAAGAAATAAAAGAAGAATGTTCATTTTTCTTATCTTCACAGACTATATGTAACCCAGGAAGCAACCTATGTTTTTATATGAGTTATATAACATATTGGACATTGATGTTCAATAAAACTGGTTGTCATCTTCTAAACACAGAGACATTGGTACATATGTGGTAGATATTCCCGCTTTATCATTTTGTAAAAATAAAAATCATGGGAGTCACTTTCTGAAGGTCATAGATAAGCTAAGGTCCTAGACCAGATTATATTCTTCTTAATTCAATCCTCAAATTATTCTTTTTCTCTCCCTTTTCTGCCCTCAAAAATTGACCGTTGTAAGCCAGGTGCAGTGACTCATGCTTATGATCCCAGCACTTTGAGAGGCCTAGGCAGGAGAACTGCTTGAGGCCAGAGGTTCATGATCAGCCTAGGCAACATAGCAAGACTCCATCTCTACAAAAAAACCCAAAAAATTAACAAGGGCCTGTTGGCACATGCCTGTAGTCCCAGCTACTTGGGAGGCGAAGGCAGGAAGTTCACTTAAGGAGTTTGAGGTCATTGCACTCCAGGCTAGGCGACAGTGAGACCATAACTCCGAAAAAAAAAAATTGATAGTTGATTAGTTGACCTTTTATTCTTTTCATTATTATAACCACATTGTTTTATGTGGCAATAAAATCTACAACAGAATGTTATTCAAATTACCATAGTTGTCCAAATCTGAGGATCTTTCTTTTTCATGAGCTGACAGTGGGAAGTTCTGTATCTGTCAAAAATAGAGACACATTTTCCCCACTTAGATTTTTTTTTTTTTTAGTCAGAATCCACCCTGCACCCAGTCTGGAGTGCAGTGGCATGCATTCAGCCACTGCACCCTCTACCTGCTGGGCTCAGGTGATCCTTCCACCTCACCCTTCCAAGTAACTGGAACTACAGGCACATACCACCACGCCCAGTTAATTTTTTTTTTGTAGAGACAAGGTCTCGCCATGTTGCCCAGGTTGGTCTCAAACCCTTGGCTCAGGCAATCCTCTCACCTTTCACTTAGATTTTACTTTTTTGGGTTGGAGTCTCAATCTATCACCCAGGCTGGAGTGCAGTGGCACTCTCACGGCCACCCCAGTGTCAACCTGCTGGGCTCTGATGATCCTTCTGCCTCAGACTTCCAAGTAGCCAAAACTACAGGTGGGCACTACCATACCCAGCTAATTTTTTGATTTATTGTAGAGACCAGGTCTCCCCAAGTTCCCCAGGCTGTTCTCGAACTCGTGGGCTCAGTCAGTCCCCTCACCTTGGCCTCCCAAAGTGCTGGGACTACAGGCTTGAACCACCACACTTGGCCCACTTAGATTTTTAAAAGGAAAAATAATATGCATAAAATTAAAATTTAAGCTCCTTGAAGGCAGGATTTTGTCTTATTTTCTGTTGTATCTCTAGTACCTTATACCTGATACACCAGAGCTCAGTTTAAACTGTTCTTTCTCTTCTGTAAACGAGTCAAATTGGAGTGGTTTTTGCATATTCTTCTCTTTTTACGAATGCTGTTTTATTAGCTTTCTCTTATATGACTTTCAGAATTGGAGGTGGAAGAAAATACAGAGTACGCTTTGTTCTTTCAAGTTATGATTCAATATCTAATTGTGAAGACACAAATTTACTGATTATTTAAGATCTAGAAAAGGGTGAAAGAGAAGTTAGTGATAGGAAGCAGTAGAACAATTAGACAACATGCTAATTAAGTCATCAGATAACTTATTTTAAATTGCTTTTTCTTTTTATTTATTTATTTATTTTTTTGAGTTGGAGTCTCACTCTGTCGCCCAGACTGGAGTGCAGTGGCTGCTCCCGGTCACTGCAGCCTTGACCTGCTGGGCTCCGGCGATCCTTCCACCTCAGCCTTCCAAGTAGCTGGAACTACAGGCATGCGCTACCACGCCCGGCTGATTTTTTGATTTATTGTAGAGATGAGGTCTCGCTGCCCTGGTGGGTCTCGAACCCCCGGGCTCAGGCAATCCACTCACCTCAGCCTCCCAAAGGCGCGGGATTACAGGCTGAGCCACCGAGCCCGGCTTGCTTTTTCTAAATGAGAGAATATAGTAGAGCTCTTCTACCCTCTGAATGATCAAAAGGATAAAATGGTGGGGTATTGGCTCTGTAACAGCAAGAAAACCAGTCACCTTTCCGAGTCATGTTTAATTTGCATACTACAATCTTGCTGGTTAAATTCCAAGTCTTACTTTTCAATCGAAAATAAAATCTAGGCTGGGTGTGTTGGCTCAATCCTGTAATCCCAGCAGTTTGGGAGCCTGAGGCAAGAGGATTGCCTGAGCTCAGGGGTTCGAGACCAGCCTGGGCAACTTGGTGAGACCTGTCTCTACAATAAATAAAAAAAATAAG
>NW_007115433.1:41789-54915 GCF_000164805.1 Carlito syrichta
TGCCTGAGCCCGCGGGTTCGAGACCCATCTAGGCAACTTGGCGAGACCTCATCTCTACAACAAATTAAAAAATGAGCCGGGCGTGGTAGTGCGCGCCTGTAGTTCCAAATACTTGGAAGGCTGAGGCGGAAGGATTGCTGGAGCCCAGCAGGTCGAGGCTGCGGTGGCTGGGAGCGGCCAGTGCACTCCAGTCTGGGGGACAGAGTGAGACTCCAACTCAAAAAAAACAAAAACAAAGAAAAACCTGTATAATACTGATTATACAGTTCAATTATTATTTGAATAACCAACTGTGAATATACAGGCATGTGCCTGATCCCAATATACTGATTTCTCTAGAGGGAAAATTGCTTTCAATAATAGGTAAATTTTTAATGTAATTTTTTTTTTTTGGAGTCAGGGTCTCAACCATCACCCAGGCTGGAGTGCAGTGGCACAATCATGGCTTACAGCAGCCTCTATCTCCTAGGCTCAGGCAATCCTGCCACCCTAGCCTCATGAGTAGCTCGGACTACAGGTGCATACCAGTACGGCCAGCTAATTGTTTTGATTTTTGGAGGTCTCTCTATGTCTCCCAGGCTGGTCTGGAATCCCTGAGCTCAGGCAATCCTCCTGCCTTGGCCTCCCAAAGTGCTGGGATTACAGGCATGAGTCACTGTGCCCAGCCTTCCAAATGTAAGTGGTTGTAGTTAGCAAATACAAAGTACCACATAAATGCTAAACTGGCCATCAATCTAATAAATTGATGTAAGCTAATTAGTACAATAGTCATATTTAACAAATTAGGGAATAAGATATATTTCTAACTAATTTGGAGGCAACTAATTAAAACAGCAAATCCACAATATCAGAGGATGCTCCACCTGCTGTGCACTACACAAATAATCCAGATTGTTTACCAAATATCAAATTAAGTTAAACATTCTGACCTCTAGCTATTTCTGCAATAGTCAAATTTCTACTTGAAAACAGAACTAAAGGCAAATTTAAATTGATTTGCCCACTTCAAGTGAAATGCATTGAACACTGAATTGGAAACTAAGAATTTTGTGGGTTTTAAAAATCTTAGATTTTGGCCTGATGTGGTAGCTCACACCTGTAATCCCAGTACTTTGAGAGGCCAAAGCAAGAGGATCTCTTGATGCCAGGAGTCCGAGACCAGCTTGGCCAACAAAGTGAAGCCCCCCCCCAACCCCCATCTCTACAAAAAAACTTTAAAAAATTATCAGGGTGTTGTGTGCATGTGTAGCTTCAGATACTCTGGAGGCAGAGGCATGATCAGATGAGCCCAGGAGTTTGTGGCTGCAGTGAACAAGAATCAGGCCACTGTGCTATTCTAGGCAAAACATCAGGCTCGTGTCTCTAAAATAAAAATTTTAGAATTGTCAACAGCAACAGGCTCAGAGGTCCACTTAGGGTTTGTTTTTGTTTTTTTTTTTGAGTTGGGGTCTGTCACCCAGGCTGGAGTGCAGTGGCATGCTCAGGTAATCCTTCCACCTCAGCCTTCCAAGTAGCTGGAACTACAGGCATGCACTACCATGCCCGGGTATTTTTTTTATTGTAAAGAAGACGTCTTGCCATGTTGCCCAGGGTGGTCTCGAACCTGTGAGCTCAGGCAATCCTCTTGCCTCTGCCTCCCAAAGTGCTGGAATTATAGGCATGAGCTACTGTAACCAGCTAGCTTAGGGTTTTTAAATGATCCTAGACAGTAACATGTTAAACATTAATATAGCCATGGTTTTTTTTACATTAGTCCCAAAGCACAACTTTATTTTCTCATAATTATTATGTGTGTAAGCTACATCATATAGTTCAGTCTATTCTTTGGAGCATTTAACTCTGGCTTTGTGGTATATGAGTATTTGACTTTAAACACTTGATTCTTATTTCTAGATTTTATTAAAAAATTAAAGTTGAGCAGTAAAGTACTGACAATTCACATTGAAACATTTTAATGTAAATATTTCATTTAATGTAATTATTATAGAAATATACAATAAAAAATAGAATGACATAAGGTGATACTAAGGTAGAAAGTAAAAATCTTCCTTCCTACCCTCCAGTCTTCCAGTGTCAAAACTGTAGTTTCTTTAAAATACTGACATTTAAAAAATTCTAACAAGTCACAAGGCTTTGTTTCTTTATTGGTTCATTTTATTTAGTGTTGAGATATTTAAAATATTAAGCATCACTACTGTTATAGAGGATTGAAATTTTAACTTTAGTCAGGCTTGGTGGCTCAGCCTGTAATCCCAGCACTTTGGGAGGCCGAGGTGAGTGGACTGCCTGAGCCCACGGGTTTGAGATAAGTCTGGGCAACTTGCTGAGACCTCATCTCTACAATAAATCAAAAATTAGCTGGGCATGGTAGCGTGCACCTATAGTTCCAGCTACTTGGAAGGCTGAGGCGGGAGGATTGCCAGAGCCCAGCAGGTTGATGCTGGGGTGGCTGTGAGTATGAGACTGCACTCCAGCCTGGGCAACAGAGTGAGACTCCAACTCAAAAAAAACAAAAACAAAAAAACTTTATAATATAGTTAACGCAGGGTTGCCAAAAGCATATTTTCTTTGCATTTAATTTATTCCATCCCATTGAAATACTACTGCTCAAATACAGATACATCCTACCCCATTCATCATTAAAATTTTGTAATCTTATCTTGCAAATACAACACATATATAATTAAACAGTTGGTAAACATATAGAGATTGAGCACAAATAAGGCCCATAAGGTACTGCTGTGTAATGTATCTACCATCAGGTTGATCAGGCCAGTTGTTATATTTGACAGCAAGAAAAACATTAACTGTTTTCTGTTTAGAGCTGTGATTAAACAAAGACTGGGTTCCTTTTTTATAGCTTCAGGCACTAAAGATTCTGAATGCTTTTTATTTGTAACAGGTGACTGGATAAGTTTCCAGGAACAAGGCACTAAAGCTCCTTTAATTAGAAATTTGGCAAAACTCAAAATTATATCACCCAGTAATAAACTACTAAGGAGGATTAGGCTAGAAGCAACTATCCAAATACAAAAGGCTAAATTGGCCATTCTTCGAGATACTGCCTCTACATTTACTTGAACTATGTAAAGAGATATGAAGAGGCTAATAGCTGCCAGTAGAAGAAAACACACTACTTTCATCAAGTCTTTGATATGTGATCTGTTCTTAGACACATATAAACCTGTTTGCACACCAGCCATGTGTATTACCACATACCCCAAGGTAGAGATTATTCCTTCTCGGTTGGCATTTAATAGACCAACCCTTGTGCCACTACCATCAGTGCCATACAAAATTAACCTCTTCAGTGGGGTAAAGTCCAGTGCTAGCTGGTATGATACAATAATGCCGAGAGCTACAATCCAGGATTTATTTAGTGGAAAAATAATCAAAAGCAATGATGTTATCAATTTCACAACTATCATGGTAAAGAAAAAGTTCCAGTGAACTCCATACTCAGTTACATGTTCCTGATATCCTATGGATTTTATAATGACTAATCTTCCAATTCCTAGGAAAACTAGTGGCCAAACAGAGTACAATGACTTTGCAAAATAATCAAATCTGGACCCTTCTATGTATTTTCTTCTCCTGACCTCTAGACCAACCATTGCAGATCCAAAAACAAAGCCACCTACTCCAAAATCCATTGCTCCTGTCCCATAGAGCTCTGTTTTGGCAAATCTTCTGGGAAAAAGAGGGAAGTCCACAGCCAAAATAGCAATAGCAGTAAATACACTGATAATTACACGGAAACTAGAGATAGCTGGAACGTATTCTGATTCTAGACTGACTTTCAAGAATTCTTCAAGGATTTTCTGGACAGGCACTCTGGCATAGCAAGTCCTCCTTTGGTATATTTGATAGAACAGCCCTGCCCCAACAATAATTACTGTGAGAAGCTCAAGGAATATAAATGAAGCCAAAATGGTTAAAGTGGTCACCAGAGGAACTACTAGGACAACAAAGTCAATGAAGAATCTAGTTTTCCAGGTGTGTGAAAAAGAACACAAATGTTGTGAGAAAACGATCAGGAACCCTCTGCACAGGATACAGAATGCAGGAAAGCACAATCCCTGGGTGATTTCTAGCACAGTGGTTCCATTGAGGTTACTGACAAAAGCTTCCTTCATCTGCTTTTGAGACATTATTCTTCCTGTGAAGACAAAAGCAAAAAGGGATCTGTGAAAAGGAACATTCTTGAGGAACTGGCATATATATGTCCCTGACTTAATTTTACTCTTATTCCTAGAATCAGAGCAGAATCTTAGGGCTAATGACTTCAAGTTAGGGGCAGAATCTAGGACTCGTGATTCCTCTTCCCAGGATTGTGGCAAGAAGCCTAACACTGATGCATTAGGACAGGAACGTTACACAAGCAGTATGAAATTACTGGCTACAAAAGTAGCCTCACTATAAGAGAGATTCAGAAAGTGAATTTGGGATATAAACCCTAAGAATGGCACCAGTCGGATAGGAATTTCTATTATAGAGCACAGTATATGTCATGAGGATTATCTAATGAAAACTGCACCTTATGAATGATTTTAATGAGGTGTGGGGGAGCTGTAAGTACACTTTGAAGTTGAGGGCTTTGGTTTCAGTTCAGAGCCTTTTTTTTTTTTTTTTTTTTTTTTGAGTAGGAGTCTCACTCTGTCGCCCAGGTTGGAGTGCAGTGACATGCTCAGATCCACTGCAGCCTCGGCCTTCTGGGCTCAGGCGATCTTTCCTCCTCAGCCTTCCAAGTAGCTGGAACCACAGGCATGCGCCACCATGCCAGGCTCATTTTTTGATTTATTGTAGAGACGAGGCCTCGCCATGTTGGCTGGTCTCGAACCCTTGGGCTCAGGTAATCCTCTTGCCTCTGCCTCCCAAAGTGCTGGGATTACAGGCGTGAGCCACAGCGCCCGGTCACAGTCTCTCTAAACCTACTGCAGGGCCCTAGTGCAAATGTGGGCCCTGCAGTGATTTCCGGAGGCCCGGGCTGCTCCTTCCCTTACTTACAGGCAGCTGCGTTTGCAGTTTAAGGTGGAGACAGGTAGAATGGGTATAGCACATACTAGCGTTAGCTACTTTTTTTTTTTGGCAACAGAGTGCAGTGACTCGCTCACGGCCACCATAGCCCCAACCTGCCGGGCTCAGGCGATCCTTTCACCTCAGCCTTCCAAATACTGGAACTACAGATGCACACCACCACCAATTTTTTTTTTAAAAGAATATAAAACACCTCTGCCAATGCTAGTGTCTGAAAACTGGCACAAAAAGGACACGTTTGTTGGGTCAAACGTGAACCACACTGAGTAAGTAAATGTATGCACGCGTGCATTATGGCCCAAGTGAGATCCGCAACAATACCCCACGATAACTAACCCAAAACAGTTGGCCTTTAAAAATAAAAGCTCAAACTGGGCGCGGTGGCTCACGTCGTAATCCCAGCACTTTAGGAAGCCAAGGTGGTAGGATAGCTTAAGGTCAGGAGTTCGAGACCACTCTGGGCAACATGGTGATAACCCGTACCGGCTGCGCCCTGCCCTTATACCTCACGAGCTCCAAGTGGAGTAGGCGACCCCGGCATCGGGTAGCGTATGCCGCCCGGATCCCGCTGCATCCGCCGGTCCACGGGGAAGCCAGGCGCTTCCGCCTCCTTAGCGGCGCTTCCGGCCGCGCAGCCTGCTCTTCCGGGCGACAGTTATCGCGCGCCCCCGCCCGGGCCAGCGCCGGTCCCAGTGTCTCGCGGGCTGCCCCGGTCGTCCTCCTCTGCTTCGGGCTCGCGCGCGCTGATCCTCTCGGGCCGCGGTCGTGAGCCGGACCATGAGAGAAGCGCCTGGGAAGGAAACGGCGTCACGTGCCCCACAACGGCAGTCAGACCTCACGGCTTGGTTGGGGCAGGGTGACTGGGTCTCAGGAACCTGCGCACGAGGCGGCTGCGGCGACCTCCACTGAAAGGCCCCACGGGCCCGGGAGAGCCCGGAGGCCCAGCGAGCCGGGCTTCCGCGCTTATCCCCAGGACGCGGGGGTCATCGTCTCACCCTAATCTCGCCCCAGGGTCTCGGCATCTCGCCCGGGGCGGAGCCGGCAAGCCCAGGATGGAACTCGCAAGCCCGGTGCCCACGTCCGGGGCGAGCCACGTGCGCAGGCGTGCGCGCCCCGCCCTGGGGGAGGAGCCAGCCCGCGCTACTACTCCACCCCAGCCGCCGCCACTGGCGCACTTCAGCGGTTCCAACTTGCTCTCTCTCCCGCTCGCTCCCGCCCTCTCTCCCGCTCGCTCCCGCCCCTTCCTCTGCCCTCCCCTCCCCTCCCCTCCCGGGGCTCTTCCCGCCATCTCACCCGGTGCTCCTGTCTTTCCAGTCTGGCCGGGCGGGGGCCGCACGCTCAGCGCCTCGGGTCGTGGGACCGGTGAGTGCCACCTCGAGCCTACGTCTGAAGCCCTTTGCGATCCCGAGGGGGCTGGAACGCGTTTGGACCGCAGCGCTCCCCATTCCAGAGCGTCGTTCCCCCTTCTCTCTTCCATTTTCTTTTTGACCCTTTCGTGTCTCATGAGGAGGTAGCCCAGCTCTTGGTCCTTACTTAGAACAAGAAAGGACCTTTCTTGATCACTTTTCACCTGGTCGGCAGGGGGCGGCCCCAAGTGGGGGGGGTGCTCCACTCAACTCCTCGCCCTGCCCTGGGGCCTTGGGGGTGGGGGCGGCTGGCCCCGGGAGGCGTCAGGGCAGCTGTGCCCTTGGCTGGGTCGTATCCACCTTCCTGGGAAGGACGTACTCTCTCCGTGCCAGGTGCTTCCGGAGCGCCATCCCAATCCCGGGCGTGGCGGGCACGTGGCCCAGACCGAGAGTCACCGATTCCTGCTGGGAATCTGGAGGGGGGACAGTTGGCTTCCCAGGGCCCTTACCTGGCCCTTCTAGGCATCTGTATACCCTTTGCGTGTCTAGGAAGAACCTGAAGCTGAGGAGGAGGAGGAACTGGTGATCGGGTTTCCACTTGCCTTGACTTAGTGTTCCATGTGCTTATTACCATCTGCCTTCTGCCCGCAGTGGTCACGCCCTTTCCAGAAATTCTTGGCTGGTAACCGCGAAACTGACGAGCAGGAGCTGGGAGAACTGGAGAAAACTGCCTTAATCTTACTTGACTCCAGCTGGGAGCAGACCCTGCATTGTAATAACCAACATTGCAAAGTGCTCTCACAGGTATTAGCTCATTTCATCCTTAACTTGCCGCTGTGAGGTCTCGATATAATTATTCTATTTTGCAAATGAGGAAACAATATGTCTTAGCAAGCTCTTGTGATCTACTTGAGGGGGGCTGTGAGCTTTGGATTCTAACCCCACAACCTGTTGTGCTTTGCCTCTGCACCTGTCCCTCACAATGAGCTTCTACTGAAGGAAGCTTCGTTCTTGAGTCTCTGGATTCCTCTGCAGGGACTTGGATGGGAAACAGTCAGTGTACAGAGTGAATGTGTCCCAACACAGTCCCTGATGTCCCTTTCTGAATTGTCCTTTTTCCAGCTTCCATGGAAGTCCCTATCCTTCAGTTCTTTTTTTTTTTTTGGAGTTGGAGTCTCACTCTATCACCCAGGCTGGAGTGTAGTGGCACACTTACGGCCACCGCAACCTCAACCTGATGGGCTCAGGCGATCCTTCCACCTCAGCCTTCCAAGTAGCTGGAACTACAGGCATGCGCCACCACGCCCGGCTAATTTTTTGATTTGCTGTAGAGATGAGGTCTTGCCAAGTGCCCAGGCTGGCCTCAAACCTGTGAGCTCAGGGAGTCCTCTTACCTCGACCTCCCAAAGTGCTGGGATTATAGGTGTGAACCACTGTTTCTGGCCTATCCTTGGTTCTTAAAGATTAGATGTATTCAGAGCCTTGAAAAAGTTTCCACCAGGGTTAATCCATTATAGGCACCCCTCACCCTCATCTCTCGTTGGTAGGGGAGGTCTGGCAAGTTCCAGGTCTGAGGGTCACATTCTTCAGAGATTGGTCTAGGCCCAACCTCACAATACTCCCTCCTCAGATGGATTCTCCTTCCCTGAAGTCCTCACTTTCTTGAAGGTGACACTGGATGGTTCCACCTGATTAGTGCTCCCAAATGGATTATCAACCCCTGGTTGTAGTGCTGACAATATTCACCCTCTGAGGGAATATTCATATTTGCATTTTGCACAGTGTTTTCAAACTATGACTTCACTGACCTTCATAACCACTCCTTGTGAGGCAGATTTAACTGTCCCCATTTTATTTATTTATTTTCTGCTTCTCCCCTACTGTCCCCATTTTCAAGGTGAAGTATTGAGGTATGTGATGTAGCTTACCCAAGGTCATAGGTGAATGACTGACGTATGATTTTGTTACCACGCAGCAGCTTTTCTGGAGCATCAAAGAGTTGACTCCAGTCTCCCCTTCCCACCAACTAATGGCTACTCTGAAATAGATATTTCTGTCTGGTGTAGAGGATAAGGCACAAGATTTCTCTGTCTCTCCAAGTGTCTTTTTTATCCTCCCCAGCATAGTGACCCAGAAGATTTGCAGCCCATCCCTAACCCTAACCATGTAATAAAACTGGCCCGGGGAGCCTCTGGAGGCTCATAAAGGTTTCTTCTCCTTCCTAGTTGGCAGGGAAAGGACAAACTCACTCTGTGCCCAGACCTGCCCTGGTTCTAATTTTGGTTTCTTCTTCTTGATGGGAGGAATAGGAGTGAGTCACCCTGGAAACGCCTCACCTGTATGTAGTCCTTGTGTTCTCTCTCATACCACAGGCTTTGGAGTGACGCGTCTTGGATTTCTCCAGCCGTGAGTCCTTTGCTGAAGCCATTTCCCAGCCCATGGCCTCATGACCAGGTGGATGGTACTCCTTGTTCCTGTGACCCAGAACCCTGGCTGACCACATTGAAGGAGAATGCTTCAGCAGGTAAAACTTCAACCTTAGATAACCCAGGCCCTCAAACACTTGCGGTACCTTCTTTTGCTTGCACTTTCCTGGAAGGAAGGGAAGGACTCCTTTAAGGTTTCTCGTTTCTGTCTTCTGATAATCACCCCAGTGCCCTTTACCCATCATCAAGACACTCTTTGTGATGTCTCATTTGAATCTCTCTTGTGGTTTTTTTGTTTGTTTGTTTGTTTTTTTAGCTCTTTACCTTGGGAGGGTAAAGCGGGATGAGCAAGGGAATCCTTAGGTCACTTTGAGGACCCTAAAGAGGGAGTCTTTCTTTTTGAGTTGGAGTCTCACTCTGTCTCCCAGACTGGAGTGCAGTGGCCGCTCCCGGCCACCGCAGCCTCCACCTGCTGGGCTCCGGCGATCCTTCCACCTCAGCCTTCCAAGTAGCAGGAATTACAGGCGTGCGCTACCACACCTGGCTGATTTTTTGATTTATTGTAGAGATGAGGTCTCGCTGCCCAGGCAGGTCTCGAACCCGCAGGCTCAGGCAATCCACTCACCGCAGCCTCCCAAAGTCACGGGATTACAGGCTGAGCCACCGAGCCCAGCTAAGAGGGAGTCTTGAGAGATGTTTCTGTCATCTGAATTATTGAGGCTCAATAGAAGCCTGGGGGTTTTTTTTTTTTGAGTTGGAGTCTCATGCTGTCACCCAAGCTGCAGTGCAGTGGCATGCTCACTGCCACTGCAGCCTCGACCTGCTGGGCTCAGGTGATCCTTCCACCTTAGCCTTCCAAGTAGCTGGAACTACAGGCATGCACTACCACATCCAGCTTATTTTTTTTGATTTATTGTAGAGACAAGGCTGGTGCCTAGGTTGGTCTTGAACCCCTGAGCTCAGGCAGTCCTCTCATCTTGGCCTCCCAGTACTGGGATTATAGGTTTGAGCCACCACGCCTGGCCACCTGGGGCTTCCCAAGAGGATGTGTTCCTTGAAGCTGAACCTTAAAGAATAAGAAGGAATTAACCAAGTGAAGAAGGAAAATAAGCAGTCCAGGCAGAGAAGTCAGTCTGTGTAGAGATGTGGTGGATAATTTGTGTGGAAATACGGAAGGATAGATCTACATAAGGGATATCTATAGGTCTATTCACAGAATGAATAGATCATGGAGTGCTTGAACTATGCCCTTACTCCAGGTCTCTGCCTCTCTGAAAAGGCCTGTAGGATTCCAAATCACCCTTTGCTGTGGAGCTCTGTTTCATACCTATATCATCCTTCATGGGCAACTCCTGGTTCAGAGAAGTCCCAATGCATATTTGCTGAGTTTTTAGTTCACTAAGTATTGCCAGGCAGTGGACTGAGACAGATGTTGAAGACGAGTGTTGCCCCCAAGGAGCTCTCAGTCTAATGGAGATCCTAGGTAGGTAAATGCCTGAGACTCAACAAGATAACCAGGTGTGGGGCAGGCCAGCCTAAATGGAGCCACAATAGACACTGCTGCTTGACCTTCCAGCCATATTGCTCATGAAATAGGCATGAAGCCTGGAGAGAAACAGACAAGCCAGTTATCTGCTCTGGGCTTTTTTATTGCTTATTTTTAACTTGCTTTATTCTTATTTTAAAAAGCTGTGATGTTCACCATAACCACACTAGCAGCTGCTCTGTGTTGAGCCCTTGTTATATGGTGGCACTATGCTAAGTACCATGCACCATGAGAAAGATACAGCATTGTATACACAGTGCTATTATAGCCCCATTTTGGAGATAAGGTTTCAAGAGGTTAAATGGCTTATTCAAAGTCACATTCATTATCAGAAATTTGGAAAATACAAATAAGCAAAAAGAATATTAAGATCCATAATCATACTACCTAGAGGAAACCAACATTTTGAGAATATCATTAATTTTTCCCCTAAATATATATTTTTCAAACATTTAAAGATATTACACTTTTTAGTAACCTGCCTTTTTTCAAAAACATTGTATAGATGTACAATAATTTAAGCAATCTATTATTTAGACTTTGGGGTTGTTTGCAATTCTTTTACAACTTTATTTTTTATTTTATTTTATTTTAAAGTTGGGTACAATTCAGGGTTAGGTATACAAATGTTCATTATGCAGGTACCCTTGTTGATGAGGTGTACCCCTCCCTCCCCTGCCAGTTTCCCACAGCTGCCAATTCTTTTCTTACAGTATTGTCTTTTACAATTTTAAATGACTTTATAACACTGACACTCTTACATAGGATCATTTTTGAGGATCATAACTGCAGGCTTAAGGGACATACATAGTTTTAAGACCCTTCACATATTATTGCCTAAATGGTAGAGCCACTTTCAGAAGAAGAATAGCTAACTTCTATTGGCATATTCCAGATACCCCCTAAATTCTTCATGTGCTTATATGTCTTTTATTTTATTTTATCGACCTGCTGGGCTCCAGCGATCCTTCTGCCTCAGCCTTCCGAGTAGCCGGAATTACAGGCATGCACTACCACACCTGGCTTATTTTTTGATTTATTGTAGAGATGAGGTCTCGCCAAGTTTCCCAGGCGGGTCTCGAACCTGCGGGCTCAGGCAATCCACTCACCTCAGCCTCCCAAATCGCAGGATTACAGGCTGAGCCACCGAGCCCGGCTATGTGTCTCTATTTTAGAGACTAACTCTTGCTTTGTCACCCATGCTAGAATGCAGTGGCATAATCATAGCTCACTGCAGCCTCAAACTTGTAGGCTCAAGTGATCCTCCTACCTCAGCCTCCTGAGTAACTGGGGTTACAGGTAACAAATAAGGAAAATTAAGGCACAAAGAGATTAAGAAATGTACATAAGATTATACTGCTAGTAAGTGGTAAAATCAGGATTCAAACTCAGGCAATTTAGCAAGTCTAGTCTCCTGATTACTATCTTCAGGTGTCTCTCTCATTGTATCAGAGCTGTTCATCAATTGTGATTTTTGAGTGTTTTTTTTTTCTTCTCTAGAGCAGAGGGATTTGCATGGATTAGCCTTGCTTTGACCTTAGCACTTATCCTGGAGGCCAGGAACCTGCCATGTATATTATGGTGGGCCCACAGTTCAGAGAATAGGCAACATCTTTGGAAGAAATTCAGATGAAACTTACCACCATCGCTTGTTTCCCCTAGGGGTCTGAACTTTTAGACTCACCATTCTCATTGAAAATTCACACATCATGTTCCAGACTTCTTCTTTCAAAAGCACATTTCAGCCAGATGCCTGTCTTTTATTCCCATCCCATCTTTCCTGTATTCCCAAGAAAGATAGGAGGAATGTGACTATGGGAGGGAGTGGAAAGATGAAACGTGGAATGTGTTGGCATCAAGAATGGACAAGGGAGGGCATGGTGGTGTGCACCTGTATCCCCAGCTGTTTGGGAGGCTAAGGCAAGAGGGTTGCTTGAGCCCAGGAGTTTGAGGCTGCAGTGAGCTATGATTGTGCCACTGCACTCCGGGCCAGGTGACAGAACAAGACCCTGTCTCTAAAAAGAAAAAGAAAAAAGGAGGATGGGTAAGGATGAAGGAGAAGGGGCCTGTTCCCTAGGTGCCCATTCTTGACCTCAAACAACCTTCTGAACCAAGCTTTCTCTCAAGTAAACCCAGGGTGAGGGGAACCAGTTTATTAGCCAGCCTAAATTTAAGCTCTGAGAGGCAGGTAATGAAAACATGGGGGTGCCTCTCTGGGAAGGGACAGCTGTTTTTTTTATAAGCTGAATGGTCTCTTTCCAAAAAGGCCAAGCTCATGGTTCTTTTTCTCTGCAGTACCTCATAGCAGCCCCTCTTTGGGCCCTGTCACGCCCAGTAAAACTAGTAGCTTGGAAGCTGACAGGGCTGGAGTTCTTGGCAGAGCAGATAGCATTTTTTGAGACTATACTCTGCCAGGGCACTGACTAAATGCATTGTATATCTTGTCTTACTTTTCTTCCTAATAGTTCTGAGAGTTGAGTTCGTTTCCCTTTGTTTACAAATAAAGAAGCTGTGACTCAGGTTAATAACTTACTCAGGCTCACAGGGCTAGTAAGTGGTGGAACCATACCCTCCTTGCCCATCCTCTAGTATGGCACTAGAGATCTGTCCCCTTTCTGCTATACAGGCTCCCATCCTTATGTGTCTGCCAACTGGTCTGAGTCCAGCTCTCATGGCCCTCATGTTATTCTCTTCCAGGTCAGTGGCCACAATCCGGGCTCTGATGCCCAAGGCAGGCAAACCCTCAGAGAAGACCTGCAGGAGTTCCTGGG
>NW_007115434.1:0-347 GCF_000164805.1 Carlito syrichta
AAAATAGAATTTTGTAAATGTGTGAAACTGAAAGTAAATAAAAGCTGTGCAGTAAGTTTTTTGGGATGCAACTACAGTAAAGCTTAAAAGTATATGATTTTAGTCTGGGCTCAGTGGCTCAAGTCTGTAATCCCAGCTCTTTGGGAGGCCAGGGTGAAAGAATTGTCTGAATCCAGAGGTTCAAGACCAAGCTGGGCAACATGGTGAGCCCTCGTTTCTACAATAAATCAAAAAAGAATTAGCTGGGCATCGTGGTGAATGCTTGTAGTTCCAGCTACTTGGAAAGTTGAGGTGGAAGGATCACCTGAGCCCAGCAGGTCAAGGCTGCAGTGGCCATGAGCATGCCA
>NW_007115435.1:0-347 GCF_000164805.1 Carlito syrichta
GCCACTGCACTCCAGTCTGGGCGACAGGGTGAGACTCCAACTCAAAAAAAAAAAAAGAGTCACCTCTGTCCGGGTGGGGTGGCTCACACCTGTAATCCCAGCACTTTGGGAGGCCGAGATGAGGATTGCCTGAGTCCACGGATTCAAGAACAGCCTGGACAACTTGGCAAGACCTCATCTCTACAATAAACCAGAAAATTAGCCGGTCATGGTGGCGCGCACCTGTAGTTCCAGCTACTTGGAAGGCTAAGGTGGAAGGATCACCAGAACCCAGCAGGTTGAGGCTGCAGTGGCCGTGAGCGTGCCATTGCACTTCAACCTGGGAGACAGAGTGAGAGTACAACTCA
>NW_007115436.1:0-347 GCF_000164805.1 Carlito syrichta
AAAAATAAAAAAAAAGGAAAAAAGCTAGGCATGGTGGTACATGTTTGTAGCCCCAGCCCCTTGGGAGGCTGAGGTGGGAGGATGGTTTGAGCCCAGGAATTCGAGGATGCAGTGAGCCATGATCATGCCACTGCACTCCAGCCTGGGTGACAGAGCGAGGCCCAACCTAAAAAGAAAAAAAAAAATCCAAAACAAAACAAAACTAACAAAAAAACCCCCAGAAGTTTGACTGTATCTGGCTGCAGGTTAGAGGTGTAGGGGGGGAAAGGTTGGTGCTTCTGGTTTGGCGAAACTGAGGATAATCGCCTTGGGTTAAGGACCCTGTCATATTTGTTTCTGTATCCCCT
>NW_007115437.1:0-347 GCF_000164805.1 Carlito syrichta
AGCCTCCCCAGGCGCGGGCGGACAGGCTGGGCCAGGCCAGTTGTCGGGCGGGCAGCACAGGTGACCTCCGGCAGTCTCGCTACCGCTCAGGCCCACAGGACCCAGGTGTGGACGCCAGACGCCCTCCCTGCCTTCCGGCGCCTGGGAGCGCAGAGAGGCCTGGCACCTTCCCGCCCCCCCCAAGACGTGTGCGTGCCCGAGGGCGCAGACAGACGTGGGCGCGCTTGTGCCGCGCGCAGCGTCCGAAGACCGGGCCTCGTCCTCACGGCCTGCCTGACCCCCGCCGCGAACCTCCCGACGCCCTCCAGCTGGCTGAGTAGCAGCAGGGTGGGGGGAAGCTGAGGGAC
>NW_007115438.1:0-347 GCF_000164805.1 Carlito syrichta
TCAGCCTCCCAAAGGCGCGGGATTACAGGCTGAGCCACCGAGCCCGGCTTGTTATTTTTTCAATTGCTTTGTTTTGTTTTCAGTGAATAATTCTTACTGAGTTTTCCCAAACTTTTCCAAACACTTTGCCAAGTATATTCCATTACTCATCAATAAGCTATGATTCCCTAGGTATATTATTAAAGAGCCTTTACTAGATTTCACTGTCTTTACATAATTTCCAACAAAATACTAATATCTTAGCCGGGCTCGGTGGCTCAGCCTATAATCCCACGCCTTTGGGAGGTTGAAGTGAATGGATTGCCTGAGCCCACGGGTTCGAGACCCGCCTGGGCAGCGAGACCTCA
>NW_007115439.1:0-347 GCF_000164805.1 Carlito syrichta
CAGGGCAGCTGCGTCTCAGGTGGGAAATGCCAGAGTTCGGGGGGCGGCCGAGGGGGGGTGGGCACGCAGCGTCCTCCCTGCCCTCCTGGAACGCGAGCACCACGTCCTCTGGACGGCCGCCGTGGGGCACCACTGTGGGACGGGTGCTCTGGTAGACCGGCCTCCGCAGAGAGGCCAGGGGGCTGAGCTCCGACACGCGGTCCAGGTGCCGAGCGCGAGCGTCCTGCGAGAGAACAGGGGCAGGTCAGTCGCAGGAGCCACGGACCAGCCCGAGGCCCACGGAGGCGAGGTCTGTCGGAACTGGCTCTCTCCGCTTGGGTTCCCGCAGTCACCATCCTGTAGTCCAG
>NW_007115440.1:0-347 GCF_000164805.1 Carlito syrichta
AATCCACTCACCTCAGCCTCCCAAGGCGCGGGATTACAGGCTGAGCCACCAAGCCGGGCTAAGACGCCTGTTTTTAAGATCGGCTTCGCACTCTTGGGATGGGGGAGGACCAGCAGCAATGCACAGAGGGAGAAGAAGGAGACAGAACAGAGTGGAGAACAGGAGGAAAAGGAGTCAGGCTTCCCAGAGTCAAAGCCCAGCTCCTGCAGCAGCTACTGACGCCCGCTGGGGCCAGGCAGCCCCCGCCTGCTGGAGGCTCCTGGTTCTGGGCTCAGGGAGTGCAAGCCAGGCCCCCAGGGTGGCTCGCTCTCCCTCCCTCCCCCACGCCCCTCCCTTGCTCTTCCTCT
>NW_007115441.1:0-347 GCF_000164805.1 Carlito syrichta
CGGTGGCCGGGAGCGGCCACTGCACTCCAGTCTGGGTGACAGAGTGAGACTCCAAATAAATCAATAAATAAAAAATAAAAAAAATTGTATTTGAATTCACACAGTTGCAAATTTCAAATACATTAGATGTCAAAAAGTGAAAGACTAACCCAAAAAACTAATAGAAGAAAAGTCAGAACACTGTTTTTGTTACCTTGAATTTTTATTTATTTTTATTTTCTTATTTATTTTATTTTGAGTAGGAGTCTCACTCTGTTACCCAGGCTGGGGGGCAGTGGTATGATCCCAGTCACTGCAGCCTTGACCTGCTGGGCTCAGGTGATCCCTCCGCCTCAGTCTTCCAAGTA
>NW_007115442.1:0-347 GCF_000164805.1 Carlito syrichta
AGCATGTGTGAGGTCAATGTTGTGAGCTAGGACCTGAGAGGCCGGTTGGATGCATTCAGTTCTGCTGGTTGGATGCATTCAGTGCTGCCGGCATAGTCTGTCTCTCAAGGTATGACCAGCAACCATGTGCAAAGCTGATGATTAGAGGAGAAGTGTAGATATGCAGTGAGCAATGTGGGCAGGCACCAAGGACCATGGGTGGAAAGGGCCTCTGAGCACAAGTCTCTCAGAACTGGCTCAGAAGCACTGACTGTGGACAGAAAACACACTAATTCTCCAGGCTCAAACTCTCAAAGAGGATGCAACTTTCTTGATAAAAAACCTACCAATCCCAAGTGCCTCCATAC
>NW_007115443.1:0-347 GCF_000164805.1 Carlito syrichta
AAGGAGGATGGTTCTCACTAACTTTCCACACATTCGTCAGCACTACCTACTACCTCCACATAGCTGCCCCAGTGTTCACATGTTGGAGGTTCATGCTGAGGAGATGTGTGCTGTTCTTGAAGGCACGTGTCCTGTTTTTTCCCTCCCCAGAGGCCTCAGTCCTAGTTTCTCTGCCTGAAGCCCTTTCCTGACTTAGCAGGAAAGTAACCTCAGGAAGAGTTGGGATGAGCAGCTCTGTTGCCCCCCTCCTGTCTAAGCTCACATTTCAGTTGATCTATATAACTATCCTTAACATCAAAGAGCTTTCCGGGAATGAAGACACAGATAAGTATTCTGAGGTAGACAAA
>NW_007115444.1:0-347 GCF_000164805.1 Carlito syrichta
AAGAGACGATCCTGCATCTACCCGCCAAAGGGTATATCCTTGACCATACTAGAGTGGGAGTGGAGGACTGTAGTTCCATTCACCCCACTGCCTCTTCCTCCTTCCCTGGGCCAGACACTGGGGAGATTGTGAATTAGGCCAAAGCTCTGCAGGAGACAACAGAGGGGAATCTGTGAGGAACAACTACAGAATATGGGACAAGAGATCAGTTTCTTTCTGTTTGATTTATAATTTTTAAATATTTTTCCTCTGTGCATGAATGTGTATATGAGTGTTCGATCTACATCCCCCCACCCATTCTTTTTTCCCCTTTTTTCTTTCTTCTTTCATTTTTTGTTTTCTGTTTG
>NW_007115445.1:0-347 GCF_000164805.1 Carlito syrichta
AAAAAAAAAAAAAAAAAAGCCACTAGTAGGGCATAGTGATTCACGCCTATAATCCCAGCACTTTGGGAGGCCGAGGTGAGAGGACTGCCTGAGTCCGCAGGTTCAAGACCAGCCTGGCCAACTTGGTGAGACCGCATCTCTACAATAAATCAAAAAGAAAAGAAAAAAAAATTAGCCAGGCATAGTGGCGCATGCCTATATTTCCAGCTACTTGGAAGGCTGAGGTGGAAAGATATCAGAACCCAGTAGGTAGAGGCTACGGTGGCTGTGAGTGTGCCACTGGACTCCAGCCTGGGAGCTGGGAGACAGAGTGACACTACAACTCAAAAAAAAAAAAAAAAAGCCAC
>NW_007115446.1:0-347 GCF_000164805.1 Carlito syrichta
CGGAGGGCTGGAGCCACTCCCCAGGCTCCCCCCACCTCCCGCGGGGCGCCTGGCCAGCACCATCCACCTCCACCCTGTCTTACAGATGAGGAAGC
Source organism: Carlito syrichta (assembly GCF_000164805.1). Classification (NCBI taxonomy): domain Eukaryota; kingdom Metazoa; phylum Chordata; class Mammalia; order Primates; family Tarsiidae; genus Carlito; species Carlito syrichta. The sequence goes on from NW_007115446.1 coordinate 96, forward strand.
GGAGGCTCAGCGAGGGAAAGTGATATACCCCCGTCCAAGCACCAGGCGATCACGGTGCAGGAGCCAGGTAGGTCCGAATGGAGAGCATGCCTCCGGCCAGCCTGGGAAGAGGCTCCCGGGCCTTCACGAACAGCCAGGGTCAAAGGTCAGGGCCAGGGTCGAGGTGGGCCGGGGACAGGGAGCTTGGGCCAGAGAGTGGATGTGGCTCCGTTTGAGAGGCGGGCCCAGCTTCTGGGGAGGCTGAGGCAGGAG
>NW_007115447.1:0-347 GCF_000164805.1 Carlito syrichta
TGCACTCCAGTCTGGGCGACAGAGTGAGACGCCAACTCAAAAAAAATAAAATAAAATAAACTCCATCCAGGTTGCTGCGAAATTCATGATTTTGTCTTTTTTATGCCTGTCTAATATTCTATTGTGTATATGTACCACATTTTTTAAACCAGTTCTCTTTTGAAGGATAGCATGGGTGGTTCCATGATCTTGCTATTGTGAACAATGCTGGGATAAACATACATGTGCAGGTATCTTTTTTTATAGAGTGATTTGAGTTCTTCAGGGTATAGTCCCAGGAGGGGGACTGCGGGGTCATATGGAAAGTCGATTTTTAGAACTTTTAGGAATTGCCACACTGATTTCCA
>NW_007115448.1:0-347 GCF_000164805.1 Carlito syrichta
ACCTGGGTGAGACAGATGGGAGAATACATCATGGCTTCGCCTTAAAACGCACTTTCCCGGAGATGCCCAAGAGAGTCTTCGAGAGGCGAGAATTTCATCGATTCATTTTGCGGTCGCCGGAGCCCCGCGATGCGATCAATCAGGACGGGGCTCTGCGCCGGGTCGCCGCAACTTCGCCACACGCCCAGGCCTCCTTAAATAGCCAAAGATTCAAGTTCACGCGGCGGGCTGGATTTCCCGGGGTGAAATCCAATCTACACTTCTAACCCTCCTGCCGTCCGCGCGCGCCGGCCGTGCTCGCCGAGGCCGCCGCCGCCGCCGGGGTGGGCTGCCTTTCGCCCGGGCCT
>NW_007115449.1:0-347 GCF_000164805.1 Carlito syrichta
CCACTGCCCTCCAGTCTGGGTGACAGAGTGAGACTCCAACTCAAAAAAAAAAAAAGTAAAGGTAAAGGTCATGATAACCGTTTGTAGGGATGCTCAAGGCATTTTGCTTGTTGTTAACTCTGGAGGACCAAAGAATGATAACATCTGCTTATTGTAAGAGAGTTTTGAGAAAGTTAGCCAAAGCTCTAGGGGAAAACACCCAGGAAATCTTCACCAGAGTCCTTCTCCACCTCGACAATGCTCCAGCTTATTCCTCTCATCAATCAAGGGCAATTTTGTGTGAGTTTTTTGTTTTTGTTTTTGTTTTTTGAGTTGGAGTCTCACTCTGTCACCCAGACTGGAATGCA
>NW_007115450.1:0-346 GCF_000164805.1 Carlito syrichta
CCAGGTCAGCACCCCTCACTCCCCCGCAGCTCACCCTAGTTAGACTCATCGAGCGGAGTCAATCAGGATCACCCTGCCTCCTCGGACCCTCCGGCCCCCGCGGGCCTGTTAACCCAGAGCAGATTTGGGAAGGGAAATGTGGCTAATATCTCTAGCAGCTGTCAAAGGAGGGACCTTCCTTCAAAGGGACTGGACAGGGATCCTCCGCAAGTTCCCTCATTAGTCTTGCAGGCCAGGCATGTGATAAGGAGCTTGGACCTCCGCTACAAGTTGCCACTCTGTTAGGAGGCCGGGTGTCTGGGTGCCTGGGTGCGTGGGGCGGCCCTGGCTTGGCAGCTCCCCCCCC
>NW_007115451.1:0-345 GCF_000164805.1 Carlito syrichta
AATATCTGTCTGGGGACGGGGAAACACCTCTTATCAACAAGGGTGCCTGAATGAAACGTAATTGTATACCTAACCCTTAACTGTACCCCACAAACCATAATAAAAAATATTAAAAAAAAAACAATTTGTTGATCAAGACCATTAGAGATATTTTGTCTCCAGTATTCAAATATGCATGTCAAGGAGGTAAATTACCACTATAGAAATCTTTCTTTAAAGCAGTCTATTTATTTAAATTGTGGTGAAAGACACACACCATAAAATGTACCGTTTTAACTGTTTTTTTTTTTTGAGTTGGAGTCTCACTCAGTCACCCAGACTGGAGTACAGTGGCGTAATCACAGC
>NW_007115452.1:0-346 GCF_000164805.1 Carlito syrichta
AACGAAACCCAAAAAACTTGGCATCTTCTTAACCAGAGAAGTGAAAGACCTTTAAAATGAAAATTACAAAACAACACTGTTTAATGAAATCCAAGAAGATACAAACAAATGGAAAAATATTCTATGCTCATGGACAGGAAGAATAAACATTTATTCTACCAAAGGCAATCTACAGATTCAATGCAGTACCCATTAAATACCCACATCATTCTTCTCAGACCTAGAAATGAAAATACAGAAATGCATATGGAAACATAAACATCCATGAATAGCCAAAACAATCCTTAGCAAAAGCAACAAAGCAGGAGGTATCACACTTCCAGACTTCAAACTTTACTATAAGGCT
>NW_007115453.1:0-346 GCF_000164805.1 Carlito syrichta
ACAGGGTCTCACCAAGTTACCCAAGCTGGTCTCAAAACCCTGGGTTCAGGCAATCTTTTCACCTCTGCCTCCCAAAGTCCTGGGATTACAGATGAGAGTCACTGCAGCCAGCTGCATTTCATAGCTCTTGGAGGTCACTGCTCCCCAGATATCAAGTCCCTGCCCTCATCTTCTTGTCCAACTCAGTTACACAGAAGTAGTAAGAACTCTGTGCCAAGAGAATTGAAAAATACCAAACAGATCAGTAATAATTATTGAGCAAAATAAATGCCATAGACATCTGAGTGTGTGCACAACTGTATGAGTGAGGGCAGGCAAGGTTGTTGAGTCCGTTATCCATGCCTGG
>NW_007115454.1:0-346 GCF_000164805.1 Carlito syrichta
CAGCCTCGACTTGCTGGGCTCCAGCGATCCTTCCACCTCAGCCTTCCGAGTAGCTGGAATTACAGGCACGTGTTACCATTCCCGGCTGATTTTTAAAAAAATTTATTGTAGAGATGAGGTCTCACCAAGTTGCCTAGGTGGGTCTCGAACCCACAGGCTCAGGCAATCCACTCACCTCAGCCTCCCAAGGTGTGGTATTACAGGCTGAGCCACCGAGCCCGGCTGCAAAGGATTTTTTTTTTTAGTTGGAGTTTCACTCTGTTGCCCAGGCTAGAGTGCAGTGGCATGCTCACAGTGATCGCAACCTCGACCTGCTGGGCTCAGGTGATCCTTCCTGAGCCCAGCA
>NW_007115455.1:0-346 GCF_000164805.1 Carlito syrichta
GGGAATGTTGTTTTTAAGATCATCGTCCAGTGGATTAATTTGTTCCCTGAGTTTCATTGAATTTTTTTGTCTCTGCTGTTTTTATTGATTACTATTAAATGTACAATTTACACAGAAGTGTGTGTTGGATATCCATCCATTTTTAATAATAAGAGAAACACCATGCTGGCTAAGACCCAGAGCATCCTCTGTCTCCCAGAAACCCCCAAATGTGCCTTTCCATGGCTCTCCTCCCTCCCACCTGGGGTAATGACCATCCTGAAGTTTTTTTTTGTTTTTGTTTTTTTTTGAGTCAGAGTCTCACTCTGTCATCCAAGCTGGAGTGCAGTGGTAGGCTCACCGTTCA
>NW_007115456.1:0-346 GCF_000164805.1 Carlito syrichta
CTCACCAAATTGCCCAGGCTGGTCTCGAACCCCTGGGCTCAGGCAATCCTCTCACCTCAGCCTCCCACAGTGCTGGGATGATAGGTGTGAGCCACTGCGTCCGGCCCTTACATGTGTACTTTAAAAATAGCATAGTAGGCCAGATGTGGTGGCTTAGTCTGTAGTCCTAGGATTTTGGGAGGCTGAGGTGAGAGAACTGCCTGAGCCTGGGGGTTTGAGACCAGCCTGGGCAACTTGGTGAGACCTGTCTCTACAATAAATCACAAAAACTAGCTGGGCTAGTTTTTGGCCTGCATCTGTAGTTCCAGCTACTTGGAAGGCTGAGGCGGAAGGATCACCTGAGCCC
>NW_007115457.1:0-346 GCF_000164805.1 Carlito syrichta
AGCCTGGCCTCCACCGAGCGACCGGCCGCAGCGGGAGCTCCCCAGCCCGGCCGCCGAGCTGCTGGCGATGCTGCTGGGAGAGGTGAGGCGCCAGGCTGCGCGGCCCTGGGGCCGGCGACTCCAGCCTCCAGGCTTTTGCTTGGCCGGGCCTGGTTCCCGGAGCGAGGTCCCTGGTCCCGTCCCGCCTGGTGGTGAGGACTCCAGTCCGCGGGACCGGAGGGAGCCCATGCTCCTATCAGAGGCCTCAGTTTTGCTATTTTAAAAATGGGAGCTCAGCCGGGTTCGCTGGCTCAGCCTGTCATCCCGCGCCTTTGGGAGGCTGAGGTGAGTGGAGTGCCTGAGCCCG
>NW_007115458.1:0-346 GCF_000164805.1 Carlito syrichta
CACCTAGAAGCACATCCTTCGTGCGCAGAGGGGGGAGAAAAAGACGGAGAGAAAGAATGAAAGCGGGGGAAAAGGCAGCACGGCACCCAGAGAAAGGAGGCAACTCGGGGAGAGGAGGAGGAGGAGAAGAAAACACACACGCGCGCACGCACACACACACCGCGGAGAGAAAAGAACAGAGAATCAAAGTGATCAAATATGCTAAAAAGGGGGGCGCGGGAGGGAATGCGATTTATAGGCGCCGGGGCTGGCAGAAGTGGCTTCTCCGCGATCAGCTCACTGAGCTCTCTATATAGTGAACTTTGACACGACTGCTGCAACTTAGCGCACGTTGCCATGGCGACGG
>NW_007115459.1:0-346 GCF_000164805.1 Carlito syrichta
CAAAAAAAAAAAAAAAAAAAAAAAACCAAACAAACAAATTAAAAAAAAAGTAGGAAAGAGCAAAAACAAATCAACAACAAAATTGAAAGATGAACATGCAATCATTCACATACACACATAAACAGAAAACAACAAATAAAAGAAGAAAAGCAGAAAAAGAAAAGAAAAAAAAGAAAGAAAATTTTGGAGGGATGCAGATCATATACTCACATACACATTCATGCACAAAGGGAAAATATTTTAAAAATAGATGAACTAACAGACAGGCAAGAAGGATTGCTGGAGCCCAGCAGGTCGAGGCTGCGGTGGCCGGGAGCAGTCACTGCACTCCAGTCTGGGCGACAGA
>NW_007115460.1:0-346 GCF_000164805.1 Carlito syrichta
CACCTCCCCTTCACCGAGCTCGGCTGGAATGTCTTATTTCACATGACGGATCTACCAACCGTGGGGAGGAAGACGATTCAAGCCCGGGCTTCGGCCATGCCAAGGCGCGTCTGTGGTTACTTATTTACTATGTTTCAATATGTAAAGGAGACTCTACTTATTTCTCCACACTTCTTTCTGCTTTCTGAAAGAACTGAAAAAGTATATATGTATGCATGTGTGTGTGTACATAGACATATATATTCAATGAAGTTAGAAATGCTTGAGAATGTTTGGCTGCTGCACAGATCTGTGTAACGCGCTCAGCCCCAACCGTTCCGGGGCCCGACTTTCCCCCGCACCCCAC
>NW_007115461.1:0-346 GCF_000164805.1 Carlito syrichta
CTGTGCTCAGCCGGTTTTGATTTGTGTGGGGAAGGGTCTCCCTCTGTTGCCCAGGTTGGAGTGCAGTGACACAATCATAGCTCGCCACAGCTCGACCTTCAGGACTCAGGTGATCCTCCCACCTCAGCCCCTCGAATATCTGGGACTACAAGCATGAGCCACTAAGCCTGGCTAATTTTCTGATTTTTTTGCAAAGATGAGGTCTCATGTTGTCCAGGCTGGTCTCAAACTCCCAGGCTTCAGCAATCTTCCTGCCTCAGTTTCCTGAGTAGCTGGGACCTCAGGTGTGCATAACTGCCCACACCTGTAGCTAAGGATCGCTGGAGCCCAGCCGGTTGACGCTGGA
>NW_007115462.1:0-346 GCF_000164805.1 Carlito syrichta
AAAAAAAAAAAAAAAGGCTAGCAATCAAGGGAGCGAGGGCGCACGCATTTATGTGTGTGTGCCTATGCATGTGTGTGTGCTGCTTGAAGAACATAAAACGCCACAAACAAGCACTTAATATTTTACTTACTCGTCATATAGTAACTCATTTCTAATGAGACTATTAAAGCTGTTACCAAATTCCACACAGGTCAGGAAAAAACCGCTCAGCACCTCTCTGTCTTCTATCAAGTGAGGGCTCAGCAGACGCAGCCCCGTCCGTAGACTCGGAGGGGGGCTCCCCAGCCCTCTCTGTCCTCCCCCCACCGCACCCAGGCTGGACCTGAGCCCGCCCCGCCCCCTCCCG
>NW_007115463.1:0-346 GCF_000164805.1 Carlito syrichta
AGCCACCGAGCCCGGCTCATACAAACATTTTAAATGTAAATGTTCTGGCCTGGCTGGGTGGCTCAGCCTGTAATCCCAGCACTTTGGGAGGCTGAGGCGAGAGGATTACCTGAGCTTGCGGGTTGGAGACCAGCCTGGACAACTTGGGGAGACCTCGTCTTTAAAATAAATAAAAAATTAGCTGGATGTGGTAGTGTGCACCAGTAGTTCCAGCTACTTGGAAGGCTGAGGTGGAAGGATCGCGGGAGCCCGGCAGGTGGACGCTAGGGTGGCCATGAGTGTGCCACTGCCTTCCAGCCTGGGTGACAAGAGTGAGACTTCAACTCAAAAAAAAAAAAAAAAAAGA
>NW_007115464.1:0-346 GCF_000164805.1 Carlito syrichta
CAGGGTCTCACTATGTCACCCCAGCTGAAAGGCAGTGACATGATCACAGCTTACTGCAGCCTCCACCTCCTGGGCTCAGGCAATCCTTCCGCCTTAGCCTCCTGAGTAGCTGGGACCACAGACATCCAGCAGCATGCCTGGCTAATTTTCTGATTTTCTGTAGAGACAAGGTCTCTATATCATCCAGGCTGGTCTCAAACTCCTGAACTCAAGCAGTCCTCTTGTCTCAGCTTCCCAAAGTGTTGGGATTACAGGCATGAGCCACTGCTCCTGACCCAAGCATACATTTCTTTTTCTTTTATTTTTTTTTTTGAGTTGGAGTCTCTGTAACCCAGGCTGGAGTGCA
>NW_007115465.1:0-3605 GCF_000164805.1 Carlito syrichta
AATAAGACAATTAGTATCCGAAGACACAAATAAGAAAATTAGTATCTGACGACACGGATAAGACAATTAGTATCCGACGACATGAATGAGACAATTAGTATGCGGCGACACGAATAAGACATTATCCGGCAACAAGAATAAGACAATTAGTATCTGAAGACATGGTTAAGACAATTAGTGTCCAGTGACACAAATAAGAAAATTAGTATCCGGAGACACGAATAATACAATTAGTATCCGGCGACAAGAATAAGACAATTAGTATTCGGCGACACAAATAAGACAATTAGTGTACGACGACATGGAAAAGACAATTAGTATCCAGCGAAACGGATAAGACAATAGTATTTGGCCACACGGATAAGACAATTAATATCCGGCAACATGAATAAGACAATTAATATCCAGCAACACGAATAAGACAATTAGTATCCAGTGACACGACTAAGACAATTAGTGTCCGGCGACCCGATTAAGACAATTAATATGCGACGACACGAATAAGACATTTAGTATCTGACGACACGTATAAGACAATTAGTATCTGACGACATGAATAAGACATTCAGTATCTGACGACACGAATAAGACAATTAGTATACGACAAGAATAAGACATTTAGTTTACGAATGAGTATCCGAAGACCCGAATAAGACAATTAGTATCCATCGACACGAATAAGACAATTAGTATCCGACGACACGAATAAGACAATTAGTATATGACGACACGAATAACACAATTTGTATCTGACTAAACGAATAAGACATTTAATATCTGATGAAACGAGTAAGACAACTAGTGTCTGACGACAAGAATAATTCATTTAGTATCCGAATTAGTATCTGAAGGCAAGAAAAAGACAATTCATATCTGAAGACACGAATAAAACAATTAGTATCCGATGACTCGAAAAAGACAATTAGTATGTGACCACACGAATAAGACTATTAATATCTGATGACACGTATAAGACATTTAGTGTCCGACAACAGGTATAAGACATTTAGTATCCGATGACACGAATAAGTCAGTTAGTATCCAGCAACACGAATGAGACAATTAGTATCTGATGTCAAGAATAAGACAATTAGTATCCGAATTAGTATCTGAAGACATTAATAAGACAATTAATATCCGACAACACGAATAAGACAATTAGTATCTGACAACACGAATAAGACAATTACTATCCGACGACACGAATAAGACAATTAGTATCAGATGACAGGAATAAGACATATAGTATCCAAATTAGTATCCGAAGACACTAATAAGACAATTAGTATCCGATGACACGAATAAGACAATTAATATCCTACAACACGAATGAGACAATTAGTATCCGGCGACACGAAAAAGAAAATTAGTGTCCGACGACACGAATAAGACCATTAGTATCTGACGACATGAATAAGGCAATTTGTCCGACGACAGGAATAAGACCATTGGTATCCCTCGACACGAATAAGACCATTAGAATCCGTTGACACGAATAAGACCATTGGTATCTCTCGACACGAATAAGACCATTAGAATCCGTTGACACGAATCAGACCATTAGTATCCGATGACACGAATAAGACCATTAGTGTCTGGCGACACAAATAAGACTATTAGTGTCCGACAACATGAATAAGACGATTAGTATCCAACGGCACGAATAAGACGATTAGTATCCAGCAACACGACTAAGACAATTAGTATCCGACGACACGGATAAGACAATTAATATTCGGCAACACGAATGAGACAATTAGTATCCGACAACACTAATAAGACATTTAGTATTCGAATTACTATCCTAAGACACGAATAAGACAATTAGTATCCCTCGACACGAATACCGCAATTAGTATCTGACGACATGAATAAGATAATTAGTATCCGATGACACGAATAAGTCAATTGGTGTCCAGTGACCCGAATAAGACATTTGGTATCCGGAGACACAAATAAGACAATTGGTATCTGACGACACGAATAAGACAATTGGTATCCGACGACACGAATAAGACATTTAATATCCGCTGACACGAATAAGAAAATCAGTAATTGATGAAATGAATAAGACAATCAGTATCTGACGAAACGAATAATACAATCAATATCCGACCAAACGAATAATGCCATCAGTATCCAATGAAACGAATAAGACAATAAGTATCCGCCGACACGAATAAGACAATTAGTGTCCGACGACATGAATAAGACAATTAGTATCCGATGACACGAATAAGACCATTAGTATCCGATGACACGTATAAGATCATTAGTATCTGACGACACAAAAAATACAATTAATATCTGACGACACGAATAAGACAATTACATTCTGATGACACGAATAAGACAATTAGTATCCGGCGACACAAATAAGACAATTAATATCCGACAACACGAATGAGACAATTAGTATCTGACAACATGAATAAGACATTTAATATCCGAGAAAACGAATAAGACAATTAGTATCTGACGACACAAATAAGACATTTATTATCCGAATTACTATTCTAAGACAAGAATAAGACAATTAGTATCCGACGACATGAATAAGTCAATTGGTATCCAGTGACACAAATAAAATAATTGGTATCCGATAACACATATAAGAGAATTGGTATCCGACGACACAAATAAGACAATTAGTATTCGACGACACAAATAAGACAATTGGTATCTGACGACATGAATAAGACAATTGGTGTTCGATGACATGAATAAGACCATTAGTATCCGATGACATGAATGAGACAATTAGTATCCGATGAAACAAATAAGACAATTCGTATCCGACGACACGAATAAGACACTTAATATCAGATGACACCAATAAGACAATCAGTATCTGACAAAACGTATAAGGCAATCAGTATCTGACAAACCAATAATACAATCAGTATTCGACGAAACGAATGATACAATCATTATCTGACGACACGAGTAAGACAATTAGTATCCGGTGACACGAATAAGAAAATTAGTTTCTGGTGACACAAATAAGACAATTAGTATCCGGCGACAAGTAGAAGACACTTAGTATTCGATGAAACGAATAAGACAATTAGTATCTGGTGACAAGAATAAGACAATTAGTATCCAGCGATAAGAATAAGACAATTAGTATCCAACGACATGGAAAAGAAGATTAGTGTCTGGTGACACGAATAAGTATCTGGCGAGACGAATAAGACAATTAGTATCCGACAACACAAATAAGACATTTAGTATCCGAATTACTATCCTAAGACATGAATAAGACAATTAGTATCCGACGACACGAATAAGTCAATTGGTATCCAGCAACACGAATAAAACAATTGGTATCCAACAACACGTATAAGACAATTGGTATCCGACGACACAAATATGACAATTAGTATCCGATGACACAAATAAGACAATTGGTATCTGACGACATGAATAAGTCAATTGGTGTCTGATGACACGAATAAGACCATTAGTATCCGATGACATGAATGAGACAATTAGTATCCGACGAAACAAATAAGACAAGTCGTATCCGACGACACGAATACGACCATTAGTATCCGATGACATGAATGAGACAATTAGTATCCAATGAAACGAATAAGACAATT
>NW_007115466.1:0-346 GCF_000164805.1 Carlito syrichta
TAGCTACCTACATAGCCTGCTGGCTTGCCAGCTGACTTAACTACTTAGCTACCTAGCTAAAGAGATGGCTATTGAACTGAATTAACTAGGTTATTTAACTAACAAACTAACTGGCTAGTGAGTTGACTTAACTAGTTAGCTACCCAGCTAGGCAGCTGGCTCACCAGTTGACTTATCTCACTGACTTAACTAGCTAGCAAACTGACTTAACTAGCTGACTTAACCAGCTGGCTACCAAACTAGTCAACTGACTTAACTAGCTAGCTTAACTAGCTAGCTAACTAACTAGCTATCTAGCTAGCTTAACTAGCTAGCTACCTAGCTAGCTATCTAGCTAGCCACCTGA
>NW_007115467.1:0-346 GCF_000164805.1 Carlito syrichta
CAGCCAAACTGCCTCCGAGCGGAGTTGGGCGTGGTTGAGTGAGAGAGCTGGCTCGCGGACTACTTGGACACCAGCTTTGCTGTTCTTGCGTCCAACTCTTGCTTCCATGTAGGCCTTGGTGTTCTGCATCTAGATTGCAGGACTTGATTGGAAGGTGCTCCAGTGTGCACCGTGCCAGCCCAAGGTCTGTGTCACCGCGCTGGAGAAGCTTGCATTGACCAGGCCTGCTGCAGCATCCCAGGCCTTGCTCACGATGGGGCCTACTCGAGGCAGGCGCAAGAACTGGTCACTTGAGGGGAGTGCAGAGCAGAGGCAGAAGAGGGGCAGACCCTCAGAATTGAAAGGG
>NW_007115468.1:0-346 GCF_000164805.1 Carlito syrichta
AAAAAAAAAAAAAAAAAAAGAAAGAAAGAATGATGAGACATAATGATTGAACACATTAGATTGGCAACACACCAAAAGATTGATAGCGTCTAGTGCTGTGAGGGTGTGGGAGAACTGGCTTTTATATACAAGGCAGGCAGAAATGGGAATTGCTAAAACATGTTTGAAACACTTTCTGGAAAAATCTTTTTTTTGTTTTTGTTTTTGTTTTGAGTTGGAGTCTCACTCTGTTGCCCAGACTGGAGTACAGTGGCATGCTCCCGGCCACCGCAGCCTCGACCTGCTCGGTTCCGGCAATCCTTCTGCCTCAGCCTTCCAAGTAGCTGGAACTACAGGCGTGCGCTAC
>NW_007115469.1:0-345 GCF_000164805.1 Carlito syrichta
CCACTCACCTCAGCCTCCAAAGGCGCGGGATTACAGGCTGAGCCACCGAGCCCGGCTACACCCCCTGACTCTTAACATCTGGGTCCTGACACAGCCTCGTGCTCCACCATCTGCACCACCTCACTACCTGCACCACAAGCTGTCACACTGACCAAGTGTCCCTCACACACAGTGACACCTGGGACGCTCAGAAGAGACTGAGCTCCATAGGACTGGCCTGGGCTGGACAGGGAGATGGCCAGCCATCAAAACCAACCCTGGTGACTAAGCAGAAAAAGAGTTATCAAATCAGCCGAGCATGGTAGCACGTGCCTGTAATTCCGGCTACTCGGAAGGCTGAGGCGG
>NW_007115470.1:0-345 GCF_000164805.1 Carlito syrichta
AAAAAAAAAAAAAAAAAATCCCATTGACTAATGCACAAGATACACAATGAAAACATAGGACAAAGAAGAGTTGAAAGGAGAGGGGTGGTGTGGTAGACAGAATTTCTGGTCCCAATTCTACATTCCTGCCTTCACTCACACCCTTGTCGTAGCCTCTGTGTGTACAACCTACTTCCCAGTCCCTTTACTTTGGGCTTGGTCATGGCACTTACTTTGGTCAATGAAATGGGCCAGAAATGACAGCATGCCAGTTTCAAGACTAGACCTTGGTGGGAGTGTAAACTAGTACAACCTCTGTGGAAAGCAGTGTGGCGATTCCTAAAAGCTCTAAAAATCGACCTTCCA
>NW_007115471.1:0-345 GCF_000164805.1 Carlito syrichta
CCCTGTCGGCAGGACTGACCGTGGCCACCCCGCAAGCGTTAGCAGCCAGGTCGCCGCGAGCCCACCCGTGACCTGCCCAGTGCCCACCTGGAGCTTCTTCCCTGCCGTGGGCCCCCTCGGCCCCTACCCGCCGCCGCTCCATCTGTCCCAGGCTTCCTCCCCAGCAGGGGCGCAGAAGGCCTGTGTTCTGGGCCACGGCAACTCTTTTCTCAGTGTGTCTTTTGCTAAATATGCCCTTTTTATATAAATAAAAGATGACTTGGAGTTGTTCTCTCAGCTCTGAGGCTGCTGGGTCTGGTTCTTGTGCTGATCCTGGCTGGGCCGGGCAGAAAATCGGGAAGAGAC
>NW_007115472.1:0-345 GCF_000164805.1 Carlito syrichta
AAAGAAGCATCCATATTTGGAAAGCTCAGAGCTGTCTGGGGGCGGGCGCGGAGCGCAGACTGTTCCTTGGGAAGGAGTGGCAGTGTGTGGCCCAACGCGGCTGTCCCCGTGGGTCGGGAACAGTCGTCGGCCGGGCCTCCCGCAGGGTCCTGAGCTCTGGTCCAGGCAGAGGCGGCCTCCCGAGGAGGCGGAGGAGCACAGGCTCGCGGTGCCCACCGTGCCAGGTTCTGGGTCGACCGAGGGAAATTCCGGCCCCCGAAACCCCTTCTGAACGCTGTCGGGGGCGCTCGCCCCTGATCCTTAGTCCCCCAGCAGCCCTAGAGCAGGCAGGAACGGAGTCCACCC